>NW_017805135.1:4593014-4629331 GCF_001891065.2 Hippocampus comes
TAGTATTTGTCTTGTTCACAGCTTAAAAAAAAAGGTCTATCTGTGCTAGTTTGATTAAGTTTGAGGAAGTACAGTGTTTGAAGATGTCGGATAATAACACATGCAAGCAAAGTTTGCACTCACGCTTAATGAAGTCAGTGCCACGAGCAGGAATCCGGCTCCCGATGGAGTCCTCTGAACGTATCTGCCACGTCTTTGCGACTCTAAAAAATTGCTTTTGAACTCTTGAGAAGGAATCATTAGGGAAGCCGTCCAGCTCCAACCGTTATTTCTGACCTTTAAAGGCACAACGGATGACTCGCCTTTCAATCTCATGCGGTCCACACTGCTCGGCTAATCACATCCTCACCACAGACTTTTAGGTTCTTTTTTAAAAATGTTTAGTGGACCAAACATGCACAGGAATAGAAAAAAGTCTGAGGCCAAGACAGCGTTATGATTTCAAGCAAGTGTTATGGTTTAAACCCGGGATCATGTTTTCAATTGTGACGTCTCTGCTATTCCTTATCGTAATACTGCATGCGATCACCCAGTAGCAAGCGGATATGATCAAGTCATCAAGCAAGTAAAAAGCATTTTCAAGTCAGTCATTAAAAAAAATAATAAATAAATAAAAATAAAAAACGGAACAAGTTTTTTTTTCGCACTTATGATATAATATCGTCTCTCCGCCGTACAATTGAGTTTTTCCTTTGGGAACCAGCGTTCCCAACGGCATGACCGACTAATGCCACATCAGGCAACGACTGATGCTTCAGGGGGTCCCCCTTTGCCTTTTTTAGTTCTTTATTTATTTATTTTGATCTCCCAGCGTGCTTTGTGAGTCTCGTTATCTCACTCCCGCAGCCCCGCTGCTCGACTTAACGACAAACAGGAAGTGCTTTGCTGACACGGCGATGCCCCTCGACGCCGTACTCTCTTGCGGGGCTCATTTGAATGATAATCAGCAGCGCGCGCGCGCGCTCTCGCTCATTGTGGACGCGTTAGGTATCTACACTTGAGCACACTTCTGCGTGTGTGGATGTGTGTGTGTTTGAAATAAAGGGCACGGCAGCATTTTATGGTTATTTTTTTTGCGAGTGGAAATGAAATGCAGCCTCATTACTGGATAGGCTGCTTTTATGTTTTATTACAGGGCTGAAGCGATTATGCATGGGTGAAACCTTATGGTTATCTTTGTGCACTGCACTCTTGTATACTAGATATATGACAGCATGTGTGGATGCCGTAAAACAAGCTACCTCAATGAGAGGAATGGAAATTAGAGGTGGGTTGACATTATTTTTAATTGTCCGAATAGCTGCTGCTGCTGCCGCCGAGTGGCTTGGGGAATGCTAATTATTCTAATGAGCCGTTCCAAAAGATGCTGATGGAGTGTAAGTATCTGGAACACCACTCAAAAGATTTCATACTTGCGCGACCATTATGTGAGGTTAAAATAATCGACTTGTCGAGCGAGATTGTGGATTACAAAGGCAATGTGATGTCATGGGAACTCGAGATTTCAGATCTGAAGAACCAGTGAAAATGTGGCTTAGACGTATTTGCTGGTCCTTGGGCCTTAGTCGGAAAGGAGCCAATTCTTTTGAAGAAACCAAGTGCTTTTTCAGCTCCGCAGATATTGTCATATACTGTGTACTACATTGGAGATCCCCCCTGATGTTTTGACATCACGCAGAGTCGCAACACCTTCAAGATGTTTAGATTTCTAAAAGCAGAATTGCGATAGGCAAGAAGGAAGAGATGTCCGGGCATGCGCGCATCTGTCGTCATAGAATACGTCTGCCCTCGCTACAACGAGCTAATGATGTTCCAGCATGTGTGATGAATGCAGCCCTGCTTTGATTTACTCCACCGCTGCTCTGAGTGTATTCACAGTCTCACCGTCACCGTGCACATGCATCAGGCCCCCGCCATTCCCCTTGAGAGCAATTATTGCGGACTTCTACAGTATGCAATCAAGTTATTAATCTCTCTGTCGACTTTGCCCGCAACAATACAGCACTTTCCAACGTTATTTACAGGATGAGTCTGGGGCCGGGGCTTTTACTGCAGCCTATAATTGCAGGCGCAAATAAGCTGACGTAAAGAAAGCCCCGCATCTCACTCGCTATTGGCGAGCGTTGAGGGACGATCAACTCCATGACCAGTGGAGTGCCTCAGCGGCGATGTCATAATCCACTTAACAGCCCCCTGTTGAGGCTGCTCGTTCCTTTTGGAGAAAAGCGTTATGCGGCGAGGCCGCTAAGAAAAATTCGGCTACACCTTTGATGCTTGCTTTATTGAGTTTTTTGTTTTGCGAGACTTAAGGGTAGAGCTGGGTGAATAACATTTCTGTTTTTTTATGAATATGTTTCAGATTTTAATTGATATTCCACCCTTTGCAGAAAAAAAAGCAACAGTGGCAGCATTCAAATGTTTTTTTTTTTTCAACCATTCGTTTTACGATCCGCTCTATCCTCACAAGAATCGCGGGGGGGGGATGTATGTGCTGGAGCCTATCCCAGCTGTCTTTGGGCAGTAGGCGGGCAAAACTGAACCGTTTGCCAGCCAATCGCAGGGCACACATAGACAAACAATCATTCGTGTTCGCAGTCATACCTGGGGACAATTTAGAGTGTTCCATTAACCTGCCACGCATGTTTTTAGAATGTGGGAGGAAACCCACGCAGACATGGGGAGAACATGCAAACTCCACAAAGGAAGGCCGGGGCCAGAATCGAACCATGCACCTCTGCACTGTGAGGTGGACGTTCTGACCAACCGACCACCGTGCACACATTTGCTAATTGACAAGCTTTGGATGAATTTAGTTTTGAATCAGTTAATTCATTGGCTATCTAGCAGGTTTTGTGGTCGATGAGCTTCAAGACTTTCAAGGTTTCTGAGGCTTGAATAAACAGGAAGCGCAATTTCCTGGTCATCTGCAAGCCATCGATCAGTCATATGTGGTGGGGGGATGCTGGCCTCGTGTGAGTGTCATTGTGCAGCCAATGGAGGAAGTCCAGAGAAGGGCCATCTGTCACGCTCTCACCTCGGCTTGCTTTCCGAACCCCTGTTGTTGACCCTGTCTGCCGCCCCATAACCAACCTGACTCACCATTGCCAACCAAGCTCGTGGACATTCTGCGAATATTGGCTGGGGTTATTGTTGTTAACTGTCAGCAGCATTGTTCAACAACAACACCCAATCCATTACTTCTTTTCACCCTCAATTTTGGATGTGTTGAATGAATATAGGTCAAATTTGCCAGGGGGTTATTCTTGTAAAATGTAACGAACACAAAAAAATGTTAGCTTTGTATAAAAACCTTATGTGAACATATATACACTGGCCTTTGAATAAGTTAAACCCCAAAGGTATACTTAATATTTGATGTTTATATTTCATGCTAAAGTAGTTTCAAAAGATTGATTTCTTTGAAGCATGACAGTTTTTGTCACAGGGGACAAATGAGTAGAGATATTTATATATATATATTTTTGGCGTCAATAGGTTAGCAGTATCATCTAGTTTGACAAATTGAATGATACAAACATGAGTTCTTAATTATGCGGGGTGTTAGGTCATGAAACAACTCTTTTTTTTTTCGCATGAGTCATTTCATCTGGAAGTGCCGAGTGATCATAATGTCAAATTGAAATGAATTAGACTGTTCTTTTGAATTTCATCAAAGAGGCTAATTTTTTGTTTTGCATGCCACTTTATAGCTACGCTATCTCAGCGGCGCAGAAGATGCTCAATATATTAAACCTTTGTCAGCGCAATACAAGAAACCTCAAAATGAAGGCAAAGAAAACCTCATATATTCATTGACTTCTTCCGCAAGCTGTGCGTTGTGAAGCTCTCATCTTTTCATTCGAATCGGCTCAAGGTAGGCGAGGGGTTTGCGAAAGCCAGTGTGGTGTGGATGCATACAGTGAGGCATTTAAAACTTTTAAGCTGTTTGATTGATTTTTTTGCTCCATGTCTATGTGCTTCTTTCTTCGGGAAAAGTCATAAATATTTAACAACCGCTTCAAAGGTCCTTGTTATGATCATAATCTCACGTTGATGACCTATTTATGTTTAGTATGTAAGTATTTAGCACCGGAGGGAAAAAAAAAACTTGACAAGAGCCTCTGCATTGGTCATCTTTTCACAGATTAAATTCACTACCTTCAGCATTTGTAATTCAATTTTTTTCTCTCAACTCAAGCCCAAAAATCGGCCAAGCGATGGCTCTTATCTGTAAAAATCACACTAGACTCCTATCTGACTATTCCCAAAACTGCATATGCTGTGAGATGTGATTGGATGCATCATTGAAATGAAGATGCCAGCTGAGCACCTTTTATTCTCCAATGTCATTAATCCTCTCTTCTTTGTTTTAAAACACCTCTCGCTTTACGGAGGATCCTGCAGTGGTGTGACATGTACAGTACACATCGCACACACGCATTGTTGGCCTTTTGCAATTTGTACAACAAAAAATGTGAATGATATGATCAGTGTCTTGCATGTCGCTCTGAGCTTGTTGAACAGCCTCAACAATTACTTTCGTACTTCCATTGTCTTGTCGCCGTTCTCTTTTGAAAGGCACCCACATGGAATGGAAATACAAAGGCACAGCAAAATTACTGTAGGGTGGACATTTTTTGTTGAATGTATAAAATCAAACGCTTGAAGCAAGCACACTTCTACTTGGCTGTTGAATTCTCATTTAATGAGTGGGCAGGCACTCTGGAAACACAACTGTTTGTGTACGTACAACAAAAAAGTCACATTTCCATAATATGTCGCCTTTAGTGCATAGTTCACTGACGGAAGGACACAATCAACCACATCAATATTGACGACGCCATTTCCCTTTTTGTCACAACAACTCCATGGGCAAAATCTTCCCGCTATGTCGCATGATGTGACATGCTCGACTTTGCGGAACAACGCAATGTTTTCCCTCTGTAAATGCCTTACTCCGTAGCCACGCTTGTTCTCTTAATGGTGTGCGGTACAGTTCCGTCGTGCGCTGCATGCCGCATCCCCCTCAGGCGATCGGAGCTGTCAGATGTCATCGAGAAAAATTATGGACTGGATGAACGGATTGCGACCGCCAGCCAAGGTCGTGTATCATTCACGTGCAGATCAGCCTCCACTACCGCATGGTTTTTAAAAATGTTGGGGTGGCGTTAATCAAAGTGTAATTTTGTACTGCACTGGGCATTCTTGGGCCACGAAAAAAAGTACAAAAGAATAATTATTTTCTCTATTGGGTGTTTTAGGCCACTAGAAGTGGTTAGATTCAATGGAAAATTGGCCCTAACAGGTGACTCTGCCTCCCTACGAGTCTGCTAAATTGAGTTTCCACTGCACTTCATAACTTCTCCTACCTGGTTGTGAATGACTTGTGACACAGTCGACAAACAGTCACCAAAATTGGTTGCTCCTCTATTTATTGGTGGCAACAGCGCCAGCTTCGGGTTGCTTCCTAATTGACAAATATTCAGTTTGCTCGTACAATCGTGGAGACCGTGGCCCAACCCTACTCGAGGTTGGCCACACACATTACCATCTTTTCCAAACTAAAAGGCACACTGGATTATGAGGCGCACCTTCAACGAATGGCCTATTTTGTCATTTTTTTTCATACATTGGGCGCACCGCGTTATAAGACAATCTACAATGCATCCACTAGATGGAGCTACGCTCAAGGAAACACCAACAGAACGATCAGATGTCAGTAAAACGTAATAAAGCAACGACACAGTTCACTTAACCAACAGCAAGTTATAACATTGACTCATTAACGTTGAACTCTCTTGTCGCTGCTCTATTTCCTTGTTCAACTGCGTAACCCGATCGCTTTAAGTTTGAACTCTGAGTTGTAAGCATGTCTCTAGCAAGGAGCCATTTTGGGTCCACATATTACCATAATAACCATACATGAGGCACATCGGATTTTAAGGCGTGCTGTGAGCTTTTAAGAAAATGGAAGGCTTTTAGGTGCGCCTTTCACTGCAGAAAATACGGTAGTTTTTTTTTTTTTTGTTTGTTTGTTTTTTAAATCTTAAATGTTGAACATGTTTAACAGTTACAATGATCTGCCCCGAATGCATTTTGAAAATATTGGGGGACACTTCACAGGACTGGATCATAGCTCACGATAATATTTTAAATGCATCCGACACTAACTTTGGCTCGATTGTCAGTTTGTGTGTATCCCGCTTTAGTTGAAACTACACAATTAAAGTTCCCTCCTCATTGTCTCGACCGCTTCCTCGATACCTTTTTCATGTGTTTAGTTCGCAGTCAATACGAAAAGCCAAATGAAAGGCATCCGTTGTTTGTGCTGAACGAGGACATTTGCGCGTGACTCATGGCAGTGGCTCTTCATGTGACAAACATATTCATGGCATTTGCCTTACATAATCGCGTTTGCGTATGCGCTTGTGTACTGTAAGTAAGAGACAAATGCACACAGACACAAGCACGACAATATACAGTGCAAGATGCCTTTGGGAGGGGACATTCCTGATTCTTCTTTGGCTGTGGACGATGTGGGGGAAGACGCTTCCTAAGGGGCGTCACCAGTGGCTGCGATGGCTGGTGACATCTCTAATTACAGGTCAACGTGAAGGGCGTGCGCAGCCGGAAGGGACACGGTGAAATTAATTGATGACGGGTGCAATTTAAGTGCTTCTGTTGTAAAAGAGCAATCAATACAAAGTCGTTTGCACACTTTTGCTAAATCCCCGCGGGGCCGCACGCTGGGTCGCTGCCTCTGATCCATTCTGAGTATGTCCACCTACATTTCAATGTGTGAGTGCGTTCATGCGCGTGAGACACTAAGCCAGATATCCAGCATCATTTCATCTCCTCATGAAATGCAAATGTTAGATTTAAGGTTGCATAGGTGTAGAAAAATTCCGATTAATTTTGACGGGAAATCAAGCTGGAAAAATATTGGAAATATTCCAAGTTGGAATTGTTTTGTGAATTTATGACAACAAAATTAACTAAACTTGCTTCATTATCTTTTTTTTTTTTTTTTTAAGATGTGAAAAGCACTGAATTAAGTTGATGGTTTAGATATTATGTAATATATTGTTTGTTTGGATTTCAACATTACGTTTTCAACACTCTCGTCTGATCTCACAAAGCCTACGTCTTTCTGTCTCAAGCTATTAAGTTCTGTCGAAGAGGCCCATGGGGCTAACCCCCCCGCCCCCCCAACCCACTACCCGAATCAAGGTGTGAAGACTGGAGATCATAAAAATAATGATGATGACTCCGCTCTTCCTCCTTTGGCTGCGTGACTGTTTACATCAAGTCACGAGGTTTCTGGTGTGTGGTCGCCAGAGAAATGAGACCGGTGGGACTTAATCTGGCGTGACACTCGCCCACATCTTGTGTTGCCCATCCAACCCAACAGCTCATCGGCAGCAAACATTCACGTGATAAAGTGAACGTGAAAAAGGAACACTTTGAGGGCAAAACATGTTTATTTAAAAAGGAAGGGAGAGGCAGTAAATTAAAAAAAAAAAAACAAACACACACAAAGTGGGCTTTTACCAAGTGAAAAAAAGTGATTGCGTCATTGGTGAGGGACAAGCATTGAAGCGAAGGCTATTTTGTGAAAATATGGAAAAAAAACACTCATGGTACTTGAGAAATAGAAACAAGTACCCACTTAAGTCTCGATTTACTCTACAGTTCCAAGTGCCCGATTTATATAGCCTGTAATTGAATGCATTTTTTTTTCTGTCCAAGCTGTCATTACACATAGCAGTCGTTAAAAAAAAACGGAATGATGTCACTTGAACTTAAATCAAGCCTTGTTGTGTGACTGCTAAGACTCTACAATAGCAAAGATGTGCTGGACTTTGACCCAATAAAAGTATTTTAGCGTAAAGTAACAGCTTTGCATTTTACAATAAAATAAATGAGAACTCTCCTCATGCTACTGTCGGTTTAACCGCCGCATCTTACTTCAGATTAAACCTCAAACTAATTCAGGTTGGGTTCACTGAATTTATTCCAAATAAAATACCTTTGCACTCGAAAACAGGTGCTTAACTTGATGACACATGCAAACAGATTTGAAAGCCAATCTACTTTTAACCACCTCAGTGACTTTCTCAGATTGTCTCCCATATTGTGTTTCTTCTGGTTAGATCAGTCCTTCTCAAATACGGGGGTGGGGTGCCAAGACAGGTAGGCCACGCGTAGCCTCAGAGATCATATTTGTTTTTTGCCATCATAGAATAAAATGTAATTGTACATCCAGTGCAGTAGGTGGCAGTCATGCATCCTCCACTTATATAACATAAAGACCTCCCTCAAACAAATGCCGCATTTGACAAACCTGGGGAGTGCTTTGTAACTGGTGTTATCTCATTTCACTGACATCCTGGCATTTAAGATGTGTCCATTTAAAGTACAAAGGAACTACGCCACTCAAGTAGTTCTGCACTAGTTTAGTCTGCTTGTTTGCTTGCCATTTCTCTGCAGATTTGCAACTCAGTTTCCTCTGATGTGTTGTAACTTGAGAATGTTGAGTCCATGCTGATGTTCCCAATACAGCTCACAGCCACTAAATGGCATTTTACATGGTCTCTCGAGATTTCCATGAGGTCTTAAGCAGCATTATAGTGACAAAGGATCTTTGGATTTTTGTTTGTGATGCACCATTTCGTAGTGTTCACAGGTAATTCCTAGCTGCAACATAATTAGTTCTCCAGAAGTCAATTCCTGAAATTGTAAAATGTCGCTTATTGGGAGAGGAAAAGCAAGAGACAAAGCCATTGTGCCAGTATCATTTCCCTGAGTGCCTTCCAGTTGTCAGAACCTGATCGCTTGTGATCTCTTTCTTTCGCTTGCCACACTTCCTCTTTCGCACCACCCGCTTCACCCCCCCTCACCCCCCTACCCTTCCAAATCCCTGTAGGCAGATCGTGGCGCTTCTGTTTCAGGAAGGAATCTCCAAGCCAATAAGATGAATGTACAGTTTGGAGATCACAGCTCCAATTTCTTGTTGCCTTAGCACTTTCTAACAAGCAAAGCCGCCTTCCTTCCACTGGGGCAGTCGTGTTTAACACAGTAGAAAAAAAAAATCCCATTTCAAGTGTGAGATGCAAGGAAAAATAAGGTCTGAGGCACAACTAGCAGCTTTAGCCTGTTGGGAGATGATCTCTTTTAAAATGAAGAGCATACAGCATCTATTGGATGGAAATCCAGAAGCAAGTCAAGGCAAGATGCCAAAACATTGATTCACAGCGTTGATCTGGAGAGTTATTTCCTCTAAAATTGCCCGTAATTTAATCAGTGCCTCAATTAGTTGCGTGAACAACTAAACGCCTCTCCCCATGTAAACAGATCACATTTTCCAGTCAGGAAAGAAAAAAACAGAATCTAATTGTAATTATGGTATGTCAGTTCATCAACACTATCATGCAAACTACCATTACCATTACATTGCTGTTGATGAAACAGTAGCACCTAAAGTAAGCATGTAACCAGTCTCGAAATGTGGAGACCCACGAAAGGATTTCTTTGCCCAGTATTAATGATCATCTTTACTGTGGGTGATGTGGCGCCATTTGAACTCTACCTGCCAAATGATTAAAACACTGTTGAAGATAATTTAATTTAGTAGTAGTAGTAAGATAAGAAAAGAAAACCTAAATGACTGACGTGTGTGAGTTTGATAAATATGTACTTGTACCAAAACTGGTCTCATTTAATATAAGTCCAAATTTTCACTTGAGAAAACGCCCAATCGCTATGTGAGGAATTAGCATAATCCTTTTGGTTTTGTTACCATGGGCAACCACAGTTGAATGACAGTGTGTACATAAATCCATACAGTAAAGTGGTTGTGTTTGCCTCACATTCGCCAGACCTTACTTGATCTATAAAGGTGCAGCACATACAGTCTGCACACTTATTATTAAGACTCGCCTCTTCAAGGCGCCGAGAAACAGCTCATGTTGTTCGCTACAAAGGGTTTAATGACAGGCTCTGTTATCAGATTGACGGTCGCTTCGGCGTGCAGCATCAAGGTCAATGCCAGTTGATGAGAGCGTTGATCGTCGTAATTATCTCAAGACATTTCCGTGTATAATTCCCCAAGAACAAATTTGATGATCTTGCTCAGCTCCTTCAGACGATTCGGGATATTCAGAGCCTTCACCAAGGACAAGGTTGAAGTTGCCGCAACGTTTCGGACGACAATGATAATGAATGCGTATGTTTTCATCTCCATAAATGTTGCCCCACCCTTTTTGTCTGCGGAAGAGGAGACTGTGTGTGTGTGGCTGTGCATTCGACATTTCATTAAAATGCTGCAAACCAACCTGAGCAGCGGTGCTCCTGCTTTTCAAAGAGCATCTCTCACCCAAATTCCCACTGTTCCATCCTGAATTCCAATATCCCCAAATAATGGGCCTAATACTTCGGTGGGCTTTTGAATACATTTCTTTGGCTGGCGTGTTGTAGAAATGATGAATTTGTTTTTACAAAAATAATTACCTTGAAGAAAATGTGAAGATTTTTGAACATTTTGAACTACTGTTGCATTGCTTATGTTGTACTGAGCCGAATAATGTTGCCTCAACGTCCCAAAGTTAACGTCATGTTGTTTTGGCTTCATTGGATTGCATCTTGGTTGAGACGGAATCACTAGTCATGCACCTGGTTATGGCTCAGTCGCCTCAAACTGATGTTGTGTTCATATGTTACGCGCGCTTGTGGGTTAAATGTTTCGGGATCTGTGATTGGCTGGTGACTAGTGCTGGGTGTATCTGGCCTCACCCCCAAAGTTAAGTTAGGATAGATCTCCAGTTCACTTGCAAAACGCCTTCTTAACGGTCAATGAATTGATTATTTTGCCAATTCTCTCCCAGTATACTTTCTTACATGTACCTTAGATGTCATTTATATACATATTCATATAACATTATCTGCAAGTTACCCATACATTACCCACAAAGGTTTGGTAAATATAGCCGCATAATAATTATGACTTTGTTTTTGTGTTAGCGTAGGTTAGTCGTAAACTGCATTGTCCATCCATTTTCTAATCTTATCCCTCGCAGGCTTGCTAGAGCCTATCCCAGCTGTCTTCGGGCAGTAGACGGGGCACACCCTGAACTGGTTGCCAGGCAATCGCAGCCCACTGTATCCGTAGTTCTAAAGACACAGATAGGGATATAGGTGGGTTGAACCAAGTTCCGGCATCCAAATAGCTCGTGTCACATGGACAGTTAAAAAAAACGAAACAAAACATGGTTCTTTAAAATAAAGGCTCTTACTGAAACGCAGTTCTGAGTGCAAAATAAAGAAGACATGCACTTTCAGAGTGCAGCTCCCATCCTGAAGGTTGCTGAACCTCCTAAGTGTACTAAGCCCCAAGCAGGATCTTCTTTTGGAACCGATCAATGACCCTGGAACTCAATTTAGATAATTCTTCCCCTGAGCCTTAACAAAAACAATCGTCTTCCAAAAGTTATTTGTTCCAAAGTAAAGTTTCTGCATTCTCATTTCACTCCAGGTAAACTCAGGGACTACTTGAGGTTTCTATGGATCCAATAACCTTGACCTCTTTGTACCAGCCTTGGTTTCATAATCTTTTGTCCATGACAGGTTAGGTTAAATTCGGTTTATCCAATCTCCAAGAAATGACTTGTTGGGAGTTGGCTAGGCCACTCCAGGATGATTGGCAGGAGCTCGCGATAAACAGATATGACAACATCTGCAGCTGCTGGATAATCAGTGGTTGCCAACTGACAACGCTCTCATACTTCCCCCAAAAAACAGCAAAGAATCAACGATTCAATCTACTTCCTGCCGTCTTTTGTGAGGATACCATCTCATTCCAAAGGACATCTTCAGTGGCGATTGAAACCGAACCACTCCGGAATGTGGCGTAAATGAGCAGCCTCAGATGAAAGAAAGTGGTGCTATGCAAGATCTCACTCGATTGATTTCTTATCTACCAATGTCCTTTGCGGCATCTCTGAATATATTTGCCTTTTGGTCCGGTGCCTGAAACCAACGAGAAACTGATAAAGTGAAGCAGATGACAAATGCAGGATGTCATCCACGGTTAAAAGGGATTCGGTGGAAAACTACAACATTGTAACTTTTTGATATTCTTCTTACCTACCGTATACACGAGAAATTGCAGGGTGGGTTTACCTTATTGTGAAGGAATATAGACAGAAGTATGAACGAAACAGACAGTATTGTATATTTTTTATCACAACTTAAAACAGTTCCTCGGTATCTTATCAAAAGGCTAAAAGCCCTTTTGTCAAAATGCACAGATGATCTGTTAATAG
This sequence comes from Hippocampus comes, assembly GCF_001891065.2. Classification (NCBI taxonomy): domain Eukaryota; kingdom Metazoa; phylum Chordata; class Actinopteri; order Syngnathiformes; family Syngnathidae; genus Hippocampus; species Hippocampus comes. The sequence continues at coordinate 4,605,335 of NW_017805135.1, forward strand.
AAACCCAGCAATTTTGATAAAAGCCATTAAAAGGTTTTAGCCGATACAGTTTTCAAACCGTTTTTGCATTGACATTAAAAAATACTCTGAAGCAGTTTGACACTGATCTGTAGACAACTGCGGCTGGAAAAAGAACACACAGGGTATTGATTTGGCCTTTCATCTCGGCTAACTTGGCCATCTTGTGTCAGACAGTATCGAGAATGTCAGACGTCAATACGGTTTCTATCCTTCAAAATGAGCATGCGGTCTCTGCTTCAACACATGAACTTATCCTCCAGACAGTCAACACTGGTTAGAGTTAATTGCATTTGGAGGTCAGCGTTGCTCGTGGCTAAGCGGAGGCGTCGTATGAAAGTGTGTTTCAGAGCTCGCCCGCGTTCATCACTGGCAACCGGCTGTGACATTGTGTGCGGGCTTGCAAACTGCCTGCGGAAACGCATTCCAAAGTTTTCTCGCAGAATCGCTTTGCATCTAGCAACCGAGTATATTATCAGTATTCGGACACCCATCCATCCATTTTCGAAAGCGCGTGTCCTCGCTAGAGTCATGTGTTAGCTGGAGCCTCTGCGACGGCCCACTTTTCTTTGATAAATAATCGAAATGGACATCTTCAATTGTAAGAAGTTGCTGTTGTTCTTGTGACGGATGTATCGGGTAGTCAAGTAGACCTCCTGAATGCACTTGCACACGATTGTCAGGGAATCCTGACTGCCCAGGCAAAAGTTCAGCAAAATGTCATTTGGAGAAAGCCTTTTCCTCTTAGGAGGAAAAATTTGGTCAGGCTTAATCGCCAATCAGTGTGGATCACCTCCCCCCAAAAAACAAAATACTACCCATCAGAAGATATGTCACAGTGCAAATCACCTCCTTGGTGTGATTGTGAAAAACACAGCAGTTCTTTATCCCGGCTGGCTGACAAGACAATTCGCCGTCTGAATGGGAGTCAATCCCCTTCACTGGTCCCCTAATTGCATCCGAGTAACATGAGATTGTTTTTGTCTTCTGCGTAGAAGGATGCTTTGCAGCAGTTAGACGCGCTGTCCAATCGTTCCATTTGGTCTAAATGAACCAAAAGGAATTTCAAAGTCAGGACTGAAACTTCAAATCAATCGTCTGGAATAAGGGTACTGATCAGGTGAGGCTGCAGCTTTCTTTCGTTGTCAGCTTCACGTGTCAGTGTGGCTCAAATTGGCCCACGATAAAGGTAAAAGTCTTGAAAGAAAGACTTACAGTGTATTGGTTATTTTCTTCTTTATATGTTCCATGCATCTTTATTTATTTGCATTGTATATATTTAAAATATTTTCTTAACCACCCCATTGCTTGGTGAACCAAATTCAACATTTTAATAAATTTTGATTACAGGTGAAAAAAAAAAACAATCACATGTTAGACTCCAATAAAATATTTGGCGCTGTTAAGGATCTGAACTCCCAAATTTTCCTGGGCTGAACCTTCGAAATAAATAAATTAAATAAATGTGGACGGCAATGACGGTGACTGTCACACTGTTTTTGTCCATCATGCTTGTTGAGTGGTCAGATGGAGTCGATGAACAATGTAGTACGGGCAATTTTAAACAGAATAAACAAAGGAACCTCGGGGAGCCGCATATTAATCTGTGTGATGTATTGTAACAAGTGGACGACATGTTCCTGAGTACCTGGTAAATAATAGAAGACAATGCTATTCCACCAGATGATCGCTAAAATGTAAATTGTTTCGGTTGCCAAAAACCTCAGGAGAAATTGTGTTTTTTTTTTTTTGTTCATTACTTTTTGTAACATTTCAAAATGTTCTTGTAAAATTATGACTGTATTCCTGCTATATTTTTAAAAGTAAAAATATATATATATTCTTGCAAAAAAGTAATTTACCATAATACATTTCTTTTATTATTATTAATTAATTTATTTTTTTAATAAAATGCCCTTTGAAAAAAAAATGTAAAATTTCCAATCAGTCATTATTAAGTTTTTTTTTTCTTGTGAAATATTGGGTTTAATAGTCTCGAACAATACTTTAACGATTTGAAAAAAAATGCTGACTTTGTGTAAGAGTTTATATTTTACTCCTATAAAATAATACATGTTCAGTCAATAATTTGTACTTCATTTTCACCATTGGGATTTTGTTCTCCCACACAATTTTGTCTTCATTCTCATTGTCGATTTTCTCGGACCTCAGACTCGTTCTTTTGGAAAAAAAAATGTTCTCTCAGTAAGTGTTTCAGCAGAAGTGCAAGAGTTCCTGAAGTGATGTGATCGCTGCCAAAAGAAAGTGAGCCTGCAATCACAGTAAGTGTGTGGTGGAGGTGAAACGCTAAATCTTTTTGGGGTCGACCCTCCGCGGGGAGACATCGACATCACGCCTCGCGCTTCATCCTTCCGAGGTGGCGTTCGCTTTCTTAATTATTACCGCCTACACTTCCTCAGCTAGATGGAAAGCGATTTAAGGAGATTTCATGTTCTGTAATATCTCGTGACGGCACATCCTCGACAGCATCACCCATTGGGTGGGGAGGGGCGTGTGGGTGTCATAAAGTAAATGTGGTCAGCTTGTAAACAATGATAAATAGCTTGTATTTGCAAACAATCGACACTTATTACTACACCATGGCTACGCTAATATATTCACATGGACTGGTGACGTGACGCCTAAGCCTTCCTCCGATGCCGACTTATGATGAATTGTATTTCCCCGGGGAAATATATTTTCCCTCAGGAATAATTTGCTATGTGATATATTGGTTGGGTTTCCACATGCCGGCCGCTGTGTGCATGAATGATCAATTTCATAGACTCAATTTCCTGACGCAAAGTGCAGTAATTGGGATACAACCATAGCGCCGCGCCAGTGAGATTAATCTCGATGTGTGTGTTTTTGACGGGGGGTTTACGTCCATTGCGCGTTTGTGTCACTCCCACCAAAAATATTTGACTTTTGTGGTATTTTTTTCTGTCGCTGTCTTGAAAATGACACAAAGAACCTGATATTGACACCCCCTTTGTAAACCAGTGTTACCTTTCCGTTGAAATCAATGTTTGACCCATGGCCCGGTAGCCTGACTTTCAGCGTGACTTTGGCATTCTGTCTTCGAGATGTACACTCGGTCTTAGTGGAACTGCTCTTCCTCGGGAGCTCCATGGCTATAATCCCCTGTGAGAAGTCGGATGATTTCTAACCTTTTGAGCTTCTAAGCTCCGACTCGTTTCGCCCCCATATATAACGCAACTAGAGTTATTTTAAAGTGTACAATTTCAATTCAGGGGACATACCTGTACGCTGTTGACGCTAAAAATTTGAATTTTCAGCAACCTCTTCACTTATTGAATATAATTTTCAAGTGCTGTAGGATATTTTTCATCATTAAATATGCACTCCAATCCACACATCAGTAAATCCTCTTTAGGGGATTCAAGTAAAACACATTTATCTATCAATTTTCCATGATCCGCATACTGCATCATGCGGATCTAACACAGGGCAGTGTATCAAAACAGCCGAACTGTGCCATAGCGCTATTTGTTAAACGAACCAATGAGAGCAAAGATCCGTGATGATTTTTATGGCTGGTGTGATTGCATTTTGATTCACTTGGAAAGAAAATCAGTTAGAAAGTAACCCAAATCTAGAGCTAATTTGGACCACAGAATGCAAACTATTGCTGATTGTTTGGTAGCGAATTTTCTCTTTGATACAGAAGCCAACCAAGTTGCAAAATAGAGCATATTAGGTTCTGGAAAGGAAGTGTAACTGCCTGAAGCTCAGGGCACTCTTAAACAAACACAGTGCAGCTCAGCATCTGGCGGGCTGACCTCAAAGGCTAGTGCGGCATTACATAAAGCTTGTATAAACCGACATCACATGAACATTAGTAGCAGCACTGTGTGGAGAAAAAAAAATGAGAGATAAATAATTATGATTGTTCTGTTATTGTATAAGTGCCAAACTGTTAATAGTGTGCTTTACCAAATGAAGACTCAACTGTTTATGCTGCGCTTTCCTAAAAATAAACCAAACTGCTCACTTTGCATTTTCTTAAAAAGACAAAAAAAAAAAAAAGAAATCCAGGACTTCCCTACCAAGATGACTAACTGTTGATGTTGCACTTTCCCTAAAACAAGACCAATGCTGATATTTTACATTCATGAAGAAGAGCTAAACTGTTGATTTTGTGTTTTCCTAAAAGAGAGACAAACTCAATTGTCAATCAATACTTAAAATGCCATAGTCATTTAAAGTGTATGTTTTTTATTTTTTATTTCATGGCATAAATTATTTTGCTTATTTTAAAATATCTCCTTTATGGTATAATTCACTGCCAGCTTGATACATGAAGCATATTCCCAATGTAAGCTGAACTGGAACCCTAAAACCGACATAAGGCATTTACCGAACCGTGACTTTTGCTGTCACACCGCTAATCCAATGTGTCTGTTCTTAAAGAAATGATCACCTGTTTCTATAGAGCTGTGCCTACTCACCTTATGAAAGTGATCGTGTGCGTGCGTGCGTGCGTGCGTGCGTGCGTGCGTGCGTGCGTGCGTGCGTGCGTGCGTGTGTGTGTGTGCGTGTGCGTGTGCGTGTGTGTGTGCGTGTGCGTGTGCGTGTGTGTGTGTGTGTGTGTGTACAGGAGCGATGAGAGAAGTGATGAGTCGCGTATAGCCCTTGCTGACTGCACACTGTCTGCCAAGGAAATGGGAAATGGTTTATAATTTGCGCACGGCAACATCTTTACTGCCAGATCTACAGGAATCTTCCAAATGTGCTATTTTAATACTTCAGTTACTGCTGACATGATGATGTGAAAGGAGTGAATGCAGCCTTTGTGTCAAATAATCCAAATGATATATCACCTATTAAAGCAGAAGCCAAACTGCAACACTGTGCGGGCACTTTTCAAATATCACATTTCATCACACCACACGAGCAGTAACTAAAAAGGCACTCGGTGGAGCAGACTTCACTCAAGGCCGAATAATCCTCAACGTATGTCTGTCTGACTGGTAGGTTATTTGTCAATAGTGTATCTCTTTGTATTCATGTTACCATATGATAAGTCTTGAAAGTTATGACTTCGAACTTACTTTGCGATTTGTAGATTTGTCACTTAGTCACACCTCTGGTCAATAATCAAATGAATGTGACACGATTTCAAAACTAATGTGTAATGTCAGCCATCTTTTGACAAATATTATTGTCGATTGTAGTTTAGCCTTAGTGTAGCGAATAGCCAGGAAATATGCCTGTACCGCTTTGGTCACTACTCGTTCCATTTACTATTTCATGATTATTGTCACACTGGCCCTCTTTATCATCCTTCTGTACCACAAAACACAATAAAGATAAAATAAAGAAACCCCAATTTAGTTCATTTTATTAGATGCTCATTAAATCCTAAATGTGTGACTGAATTTTTAAGTTTTAAGGCATATGTAGGGCATTCATTGGTGTAATGAGTTAAAGTAAACGGGGTTTCTGTTTTGACATGTCTAAATAATCCCTGAAATTCAAATCACCAACTGCTAAATCTCTAAGAGCATTATGTAATCTCTCTTTGGCCCAAACCAACAATAAAGTGAGAAAATCCGCTAAAACACGCCACTAATAGACACAATTACAGACAACTAGCACGCTATGGCGCACATAACGTATCATACACACCAACTCAAGGACCTAGAAGATATAATCTGACAGCGTTAATCCCGCCAGCACTGTACAAGTGGGAGAGTAATTCTCACATCCAAGCGAAGGATTAACTCCACATGGAACACACACGCAGTGTACACTGTGGGTGTCCACATGTGCATGCCTGCAGGCTTACACTCACACACACACACACACACACACGTTTACTGGATTTACTGTTGTTGGTTTTTTGACATTTGATAATGAAAACACTGTAAAACCACATCCACAGACACACGTACACACTATGAGATTGCCAAAGTCGTCATCTGCACTCTTCCTCCATTTTCCATCTCTATCATCCATCATCACTCCACATGTTTGGAGTGTGTGATACACTCAAAAGATATAGTGTACTAGTCTATCCATCCTTCAGTTGGCTGGCAAGTAGTTCAGGGTGGACCCCGCCTACTGCCCGAAGAAAACTGGGATAGGCTCCAGCACCCCCGCGACCCTCGTGACAATAGGCAGTTTAGAAAATGGGTGAATAGATATACTGTACTATCCATACACTGGATGATGTTTGTGCATGTGATGTGAGCACACAAGTGCCCTGGGGGCAGCCTTGAGCATCGAGCTCCGGCAGTGCCGAATGTTGCTTACGTCGAATAGCAAGCAGGCTTCTCCATCGTAATCCTTCTACGTGCTCGTGGGTGTGTCTCGTTGCGAAGGTGAAAGCAGATGTGCTTGTTAATAATCAAGTGTTGTGCATTTGCATCCTTTTACATTTTGATCTTTTATTGTGTGAGCATGCACAATACCTGGATGTCTGAGGAATTTATTTTGGATTTTGTGATAATAGACTAAAAATGATTTGGGCATTTATACTCTTGGTCTTCATACTCTCAGTCCTCGTTCAAATACAATGCTGCGCAATTTACCACTGCCTTTCTTGCTGTAGTGAAAATTAAATAAGCAGCATTTAATTTGCTGGACAAAAAAAACAAAAAATTAAGTTATTCACTTTTTTATTCTAACCTGGAGAAAGGTGCAACAGTCCTTTACTTTCTGCTAATGAAATAATATTTTTTTGAAAACTGCAACCACGGCAAGACTTTTATCAAATATATATGTATTCGTATATATAGTATATCGAGCCCTTGACTACCCGTTCTCACTAGGAGAATGTGTGCAGGGAGCCAAGGTAGTCTTGCTATTGATCTGCCGTGTGAGCGAGGTTACGAAACGCATGCTCCAGTAGTATTAGTGGCTCTATTGCATTTTGGTATCGGTAATCCATGGCACTGTCCGCTTAACTCCCGGACGGATGTGTTATCCCTGCTTCCTGTCAGGTTCACCTTCGACCTGTACAATCCTCCTCGGACTACACACTATAAATATCCACTGCCGTGCTTTCCCGTGGCCTATAAACATGCATAAAATTGTGCTTCCATCTCTTCATTTGGTTAATGTTTTTTTTAATTATTATTATTCTTATATTAATATCTTACTTAACCCAATGTTATATATTATTGTTGTTGATGTTACTATTTTTCTTATTATCCATCCACCCATCCATTTTCAACACGGCTTATCCTGAAGAGGGTCGCAGGGATTTGCTAGAGCCTATCCCAGCCGACTTCAGGCGGAAGGCACACACTACAGCCTGAACTGCGCCAGTCAGTCGCCGAGCTCACGTTAGCTTGAATGCTTGGCTCTTTTGCAAGCTAGGTGACATGATAGTACCCCTGGGTAGTTGCTTGAAAATGATGGACTGTCACCCAGTCTAATTTCTAAGTTGTGAGCAGAGAAACTACACATTGGGGTCATATTATTTAAACTAACCAATTTGTGACATTTCAAGCAACCTGTCCCCGGCTACTTTGAGTGGCGCAGCAATCAATTTCACTTCAACACGTCAATGTACAAGCCACCCCACCCCAAATACAATTTTACTTGGTTTTCATATTTTTTAGTAAATTCGCCACGTTGTACCACTTTTAAGTAACTATATCATAGAGATTAAAGGGGAATACTTTATTTGAGACATTTCCGACTTGTCTTTGATGTCGATGGGCGATCGGGATTTTGTTCCATCTAAATCCACAATAGAGCAAAGCACAACAGATGTAATCCACCCTCTAACATGTGCGCCGCAGAGGTCGTCTTCACTCGTCGGGCGCTTTGTGTGAAAACCAAAGGAAGGACATAATTGATATTCCAATCATTGCATGGAATTTGCCGAGTTTCAGAGCTTCTAGGAAAGATTGTTCCAAAGTTTGGGCGCATGTGATTCTCAAGGACTCTACTTGAAATGTATTTCCATGCTGGAGACATATTGTTTTTTTTTTTGTTTTTTTGCCATGATCAGAGTCTTACTTCCAACCCTGTCTTTATGCTCAATATCGATGTTCCAAAGTGGAGCTGCAAGAACTTAAATATCAATTTTAATGTACCATTTATGATGGCTGCAGAGGAAATCATTACGGTAGCAAGAAGGGAAAAAAAATCGAAAGAGAGCGACAATATCGTATATCCCCTGCTAAGTAACCAAGGCAAATAAATACAACCTATTTTCTTCACAGCTTGGCCTTTGCAGAGGTCTGTGCTCAACTGACACGCATTCTTTTATTTATTTATTTTTTTATAAAGATAGCCATGCCAGTTTTAAATTTTCTACTCAGTCAAAATGCTCTTTTGGGCTTTGTCGTACTTTGTGTTTGGCCATAAGTGAGTTGTTTGCACTGATCTGAAAATAAGTTGACAGGTATAATTTGGCAGTTTGGTGAGGAAGTGCTGCCTCGATGAATGAAAATATAGTACAGTCAAACTGTTGGTTACTGTTGGCCTGACAATGTTGAAAAAAAGCAGAAGATGCTGTAAATTATCGATCCGGGTTTCCCAGAATCAAAACAGACGGTCGTCTTGCGCAGGTTCCGAGGCCCTGAGGAAAGTTGAAACCCACTTAGAAGACTTCAACCAAGATGGCTGATAGAGTTGATGTTCTGTAATCTAAGTGGTCTCATCCACTGACACAACAATCACAGCCAACAATTAAATATCCATCATGATCTTGAGGAAATGTACTAAAAGCATTTTAATTGAATCACAATCCTCGAAAAGGAGTTATTGTCTTATCACAGCATACTCATAACCAATTGGCATGACTGGAATCCGTCTCTTGATCTCATTCTGAATATTTAATTATTGTGTTGAAATGACTAATTCATAGCATTTAAACCATGTGCATGTTTCTGGAGTACATCTTAGTCCACAATGTCATGTCCATCTTTCAGTTTATTTAGTTTACAGTAAATAAGGATTTGAGTCATAAAATCATACTGCTGTTAATGTCACCAATTGCAGCAACGCGCTCTTAAAAAAATAAGACTTTTAAATTTAAAAGGGCCATTTTGTAAAGAAAAGACTCAAGCCAATTAGTCATAAATACATTGAAAAATGGCATTTGAATTACAAGAATGAAATCATAACCTTGCATTCATGCAGTTGTAATTATGAGAGTAAAAACATTTTTGATTACATGATTCAAGTCGTGATTGCAGTCTAACTCGAAAAACAAAATTTGTCGTTGTCGAGTGTCCAAAACGTGCGGCCGCATGTTCAATGACGCAACCACAAAGTCAATTATCATGTGGCCTCGAGTGACCCGATGCCAAGTGTACATCTGGACATCCTTCTGTTTGAGCATGCTGTGTATTGTGGTGCGGTGTCCAATAACAGAACACCGCTCAGGCTCTGATCAGGAGCCCCCCCCCCCAGTCATGCCCTTTTAGGTCTCGCTCTCATTGCCCACATGAGCATTGAAGCCCCTCATTAGAAGGACGGAGTCCTCAGCGGCATTTATTCTCCATTCAGGGTGACATTTCCTATAAGCCTGCATTCTCTTCCATGTGCATTTGCGGGTAAAAGGCATGCAGATTTTCTGGCTGCAAAGATTCCCCCCATCCAAGTCTGTCATTTACACACCGTAATGTCAGATGCACTCGAGGTGGAGGCTGGAGCGACCGTAAAGTGTGGGTGTTCGCTGTGAAATATGCGGCTTTTCCTCTTAGGTGCTTCTTAGGTTGAATTAAGGAAAAAGTGCCCCAGAAAAGTGAAACTACGCCACATGTACTAGTACCGTAATATTGTTAAAGAGGCTCCCATAAAGATGTCAAATGTATTTATCCGACCACCATTTGGAATGGAAAATGTACAATAAAGGAAAATGATTGTTTCAACTTTTTATCAAGGTGGTTATAGAAGTTAGACTCGGATTCGAAAACTAATGGTCGACTTAGTGACTTATCTTCATCTGAATCTGCTCCGTGCTGCTCTCAAAGCACATCCACTGAAGAGGGCACAGAAGCCACTTCCTCCTTCGACGCAGTTAAATTAAGCGGAGCGCTGGTGGGCCACGTTCAGACACTTGTGCATGCCTCATGTGGTAGCCTACACCGAGATTTTGGTTTTCGCGTAGGTCGGTAATCTTCTCCACTTGTGCTTCAGCTAAGTGGCGGTACGTGCACACTTCCCCACGGCAGCGACATCCAAGGGCAGTTTTGGCCCAGAGAGTAGGTGGCCTTTTGCCAAGAGCGGGCCTTCAGCGCTCCCTGACCAAAGAAATGCATGGTGCCTTTTGACACAATGCACCAACACTTCCATCTCGTCATCCTTTGCCAAAATTGCATGCTGTTATGCTTGAACAGACTTTGCCCAAGCGCAAGGCATGGATATTAGAGCCAATGGATCTTTGGTTTGAGTCTCACAGCGAACAAAAATATGATAATGCCAACTCGATGTTGGAGAGATGCTCATATACTTGCTGGCTATTGTGAAGGTGCCCCTTGATCAAGGTACAGTATTGTGGCCAGCTCAAGTGGTGCGGCTCCGTGTGCATGACTTTGTCACTTTCAATCTCTCCTTGCATGTCTGCAGGTGTGTGAGCTGATTTCGTGTGTGGTGCTCGACACAAAAATACGGTATGGAAGCGTGTTAGTTGAATATTTCCCTTTGAGGGGCAGTAATGAGTAAAAACAATGTGATCAGTTGATTTAAATTTATTGTGTGTGGGTGGGCATATTTTTTGGTTACACGTGTGGCTAATTGAGGTCAAGATTCTAAGGCACACATTTTTGTATTCGCTTCCAAACATGCATTCATTCATTTCCACTCTGTTCTCATTAAATGACTTGTATAGGGTTTATTTCAAGCAGAATTTTAAAGAAAACACCCCCCTTCAAATTGTAAGACCTTTTCAAATTTAAAGTGTGTATCATCATTTTCACTGATTATTTTTGTGACATTCACTTGTCTCAGGAAACTCAATGTTCCATGATTTTTCAGATAGCCTCCATTGTCAATGATTCCTGCCTCATTTGGAAGGCCGCCTTCATTCACAACTTTCCTGGTGTCGCTTAAAAAAAGGATTCATGCACAAAAGGGAGAATTGGGCCCTGAGCTGGCGGTTACGTCTCTTGCCCACCTCAGAAAAATACCTCCCTACTCCATCCATTAAAGCATCGGAGCACAAAAGAAATTGCCGGCTGGTCTTCCACTCATAGTCTGTGTTTGGGCCCACTTGAGGGGTATGGCAAATTGCTTAGCAAAGATAGCATGGAGATAAGTCTCAACACCGATGTGGCTTCAGCTTTATTGAAAATGTAACATTGCTATATCTGCCTCTTCACATATGTCATCTAGTTATTTGATCTTATTCAGTTGTTCCCAATTCTCTATTATGACCGACATTGAAACAATTGTTAAAACAGAAGAGTATTGGGCTTAAGGGTTCAAAAAAATAAGACTGGGGAAAATCTTGGCTTAAATGTAGGATGTTGCCAAGCACACATCCTCTCATCAATCAACATCTCGCTCATAGTGGGCTATTCTCTTGCCCTCCAACTGTAAACAAAACAACATGCTAATGAACACAAGAGACCCTGAAGTGCGGCTTTCCCAGTGTACCTCACCACCCTCTGCCCCACTCGCTCCCCCGCATGTCAGCTCCGATTATCAGCAGCGCTTGCCGTTCGCTTCAGGACCTTCTATTTTCGATCTGCCCCCCCCCCACCCCCTCCCCGTTTGCAAGCGAGCAAGTTAACATGGCTGACGCTCACTTGTCATTCTGATGTAATCTGCCCAACTCTGATTCTTAAAATTGGATGTTAAACAGAAACGAGGCCTTCCGAATCGTCCATTATGAAAATTTTGGTCAATGCACCGAACTACTTCTATTGGTTGTGTTTAGATGGCCAGAGGTGTAACATTCGCTGACCCAAATGTCCCATAAAATTTGAGTTTTGGGCCCGACTTTCAAGTCCTTAAATCCATCACGGAGCTTATTTGATACATTTTCTGTGTTTTTGGGGTCCTGAGTCACACTGACAGTGGTCCTGTGATGCTCTTGAAAGTTAGTTTGGATATCATTGCTGTTCAATTAAAAGCTCTTTTGGATTAGGCTATATCCAAAATATAAACACGAATAAAAAAAATAAATGTTATCTTGAAAAACATTTCTAATAAACATTTGGAAGTCTATACTTTCATTGGACAGCATACCTGCACCTCTGGCCTAAAAAAAAATCCTGCCTCTCTCGTGCATGGGAGCAAAAGTCAACAGTAAAATTGATTTTTTTTTTTTTTTTGCTTTAATCTGATGATGTGTCATCTTGTTCCACCCCATGCCGGCCACAGTAATGAGACGCAACCAATCAGTGAGGCGGCAGCTGCTGCGGAAAGTGACGGGTGACGAGACCTACAGAGAGATAAAAAGTACATGCGATGTGACCACTGTGACAAATCCGCTGCGGCTCATCCAGACGACTCCTGTGCGACCGCGGCCCAAGTGTCAAATCCACAGTGATGTTAGATACACAGAGGAGCAGAAGGAGGTTTAGTTGACTTTGATTCATGGGCATGGTTACTGCTTTGGAGCGGTGTCACCTTTCATCACAACACACAATCTGTTAGGTGCACTTGCAGGTAACACAATTTCTTCCTCTTCTTGATCAAAGATGTTTAGCTTCTCACTCTTCAGGATAAACATTTTTTCCAGTCTGTATAAAAGAGCAAGATTAAAACAAAGAAAGTGAAGAGTGTATGAAAAGTTTCTGAGCTTTTCTTGTGCCGTGTCATCTGAGTAAATACCAAAATCAATGTTTGTTTCATGATTTGATGCTTTTAAGCAGGGGTGGGCTAAGTGTAGCCCATAGGCCATATTTATCAAGTCTTGGGATTTTAGGAGGTAACTGTTAATATAATCATTAAAAAAAAAAAAAAAGTTGGATGTGGTTGCATTTGAGACTTGAATATTGAACGTATTTAACTTCCTGCATTTATTATTTTTTAAGTAATATTTACCCCCTGAAAGTTTTGGTTGAATTCTGAATTGAGGTTTCTGCCGTAATTTCTGAATGGTTGCAGTTTATCACACAATTTACCCGGATTCGGGTAATTGTTACTTGTTTGACTTATTTTGTCATGTAATCTCCCAAATTTTATAGTTTATAAATTTTAGGTTGAGCACTGGGTCCAGGCCCCCAGGGGTCCACCAGCCCCAACATTATGTTCTGCTAAATAATTAGCACATGGAGCACAATAATTCATACAAGTAATAAAACAATAAATTAATAACAAAGCACAACAACAGTAAAACCAGAAATCAGGTCGAATGCTTAGTCAAAAGCCGAAGAATAAAAATGATTTTTAAGACGAATTTTAAAGATGGGCAGAGAAGGGGCTTGCCGAACGTTGAGTGGGAGGTCATTCTAAAAATGAGGGACCGGCAACGGAAAAGGCTCGATCCCTTCCGAGCCTCTCCTTAGTTCTCGGTACCTCGAATCATGTCTGGTCCGCACACCTGAGGCACCGGGCAGGTGGATTGGGCCGGAAGAGCTCAAGAGGTAAGGTGGGGAGAGGCCATTTAAAGATTTGAAAACAAATTGGATCTGAACAAAAAGTCTAAAATGTATGAAGAGCCAGACTAGGCGTGATGTGCTCCCTCTTACTGGAGGCGCTTAATGGAGAATTCTTTTGATCACTTCTTTAAACGTATCTCCATATGCACGCATCATTTCCGCATTTTAGGGTACGGAGGCTTGCTTGCTAACTTTACGTTGCTAGTCTAACACATCGATTGCATCACACTCTTGAAAATATAATCGCAGTTGGCTGAAATGATGTCAAATTACCGCAAAATGACGTGTTATTAATTCCTCCGGTTATCGAAGTGTCGGCGAAGCGATCAAGGGTCCGTATCTCATTTAATGAGCCTTTTGCAGGTCCGTGTGAACCGATTCTGATTTTGACACACACAAAACTCAGCTCTGTTCATCGAGCATAACAACAAACACAAAATGTAATAGAACGGCTTTATTGTCGCATTCTGTGGCTCCGATGCAACAAAAGGGAGCTGATGAAAATACAAAAGACAACTATCGTAAGTTGATAATAATCGTGCAGAATGAGGATAAACTTTATCACGAAGCTTCGTGACGGAGCAGGCGACTTCATCGCCTCGCTATAGCCGCCGGGGAGAGAAGGAGTGAAGAGCGCGCATCTTCGTGACTTACCGGGGAGCCGAGCAAGGATATGCACAGAGAAAGCCGGACAGATTACCTTCGTTGTGTCGATGTTGCAATAGTTAGCCTGTCTCCTTTAAAGTACCGGATTGTCTTCAAATAGAAAGCTGAACACAATGGTCGGCACTCCACAGACTTGGCTGGCTAATCAAACTATCCTTCGTCTTTAAAAAGTATCAGAGGACATTTCCACCTTGAAAAGCACCCACTCTCAGCTTTTGAAGATGTCGATCACAAAAACCCACGTTAAGACGATTTTTAAGAGTGAGGTTATTTTTCCTCCAGATGGCGCCTCGGTAGCTTGGAATAAACAGAAACCAGAAGCTCTTACACCTCTGAATGTTACCACTGGAAATAGGTCAAGAATTCATGTGCATGGAGTGCATTTGTCCTTAGTTTTGCACCAATTAAAAGCTGCGATGTGATTGTGGTGTATCACATTCTGTAAATCTTGACAACGCTGTATGCACGCAGAATTTCTAGGTCCCTCACACTTGTTTCCTCAAATAGCGTTGTTCTTATCTTCGGCATTAGCGTGATTGACTGTGTGTTTCTCCTCAGTTCGACCTCTTTCTTTTCCAACCACAGTGCAAAAACAATCTGAAAATTATTCCGGTTATATTTGCCTCTGAGTGGGACTGAACCTCGCCAATAGCGTTTGTGAAGAAGAAAAAAAAAGTCACTTAAGCAGTTGTGAAAAGTTACTAAAACTAGCAATCAAGTTGTTGAGTTTGGAAACTATCTCCCCTTTGTTCGCAGCTATTTGTTGATGTTGTGTATCGTAGTATAGGAGCGACAATAGCTAAATATTGAATTGAATTCTTCTTATTCCTACCTTTCTATTGAACAGTCCATGTACTGTATGTTGAAATGTTCAAGAATCTAGCTTCACCCATTAGCGATTGTAGAAATTTTGGTTGGTACCCTAACAGAAGTGGCATTAGAGTAGCACTCCTACAACTTGAACAGTTTGACCTAAACGTCAAGAAAAGTGTGGTCTAAAAGCTAAACAAAAGTCTACTTTTGTAAACCCAGATGACAAAATGCTCGAAAGTCTTCCCCCTCGCTGCCCTTCAACATTAGTCGTTACTTCTGGTCACTGCACTGTAAAGCTGAACATTTTGAAGCCTGATGCTGCTTTGTGGCTCCTGAGGGCATTCAGCCTAAACCTCGCTCATCTCGTCCTTGCTACCACAAGCTCTTTCTGACCTTTTTGAAATGAGGATTGAATGACTCATTTACACTGTATTGTACAGTCGCACGTCTTTGTTGCGTTTCAGATGAATTTGGTCTGCAAGAACAATTTGGGCCGATGGTTTTTCCTAGTAAGACACTTTGATTCACTTTACAAAGTATTTGGCTGGATACCAGACATCTTATTGGAATTTAGAGTAGGTATTAAATATTCACTGTTGTCAGTGGTTAGTCTTAAATGTTCAATTCATGACTTTCCCATTTCAAGACTTTGTTCTAATCCTCAGGCAATGCAAATCTATCCTCGAAAATGTATTCAAACAGGTGCCCGGATTAAAAGTTTGAGTTAAATTTAGGAATTTTTGATACAAACAAAAATGAAAAAAAAAATCTGAAGAACTGTTACAAAAAGCTCCAAATCACAGAACCCTCAAATACTACTAATAGCATTCTCCCCATACATTTAGTAAGGCATGAGTGGACTTTAAAAAATGGAAATTTGTAACCTCCCTTACTGTTTTCGTAGCACTATTTAAAGATGCTTCCCACCCGAAAATAGCTGATCCAGACACACCTTTGACTTATACATGACACCAACCACATTCATCCTTTCTACATGAGTTCACCTTCAAGGTGTTATTGTACAATTTACTCACCTCTGCTTTAATGAATATCAGGGATGTATATTGTACATATGAACACTGAATTAATGCAGGCATGGCCTTGCTTTACATGCGGTCATCTTCACAGTTGCGGGTCATCATCTTTTTTTTTGATCACATTAGTGATGCTCACGTGGGGCAACAAGCGACCCCTTTGAAATAAAAAAATGCTAGTGAGGCAGTGTTGTTTTTGATTCGTTGTCTAATGCTCCAATTTTTACCTGCTTCATTTCTTCTCATAAGATGTAAATAACAATCTATCAAAAAAGAACAAAAGACATGTCTAAATACTGGCCCAGCTGGTCGAACACGATTTTGGTGAAATTGATCACGGCACAGGCAGACAGGTTCTGAGCTCTGCGGCTGTGCATGGTGGATGTCAAGCATGAACAACGAGCCTTCAAATCCTCTAAATTGTATTTTATATATTTTTAAAAAATCATCTCACTGATTGTCCACTTCAAGGTCCAAATGTGCATCCACCAGGTCGAGACTGTAATTCGCATCTAGTGCACCAAATTTAAAGGGAGGGAAAGTATCCGCTTTGTTTGGTCATGAGTGAGGACAGCTGTGAACATTCCCAAAGTGGCGCAGCCCTCACTCTCGCATACGCTCATCTGTGAATTTACCAACATTGGGTCGAACCCGCCCACCTCTGTGCAGAGCTCTGCCAACTGCTGTGCGGGATTTATGCCGGTAATGAGAATAGTGCCAATGGGAATCACAAACTGATGATAACAATACATGTAAAGTGGCTCAGTGAGCTATGCAACGCCATGATATCAAATAATGGATTAAGAAATAATCCTATTCATTATTAAACCATCCTCTCCACAAAAGCTTTAAAGGTACTGTTTTTAGTATGATTTGTTTGCATTCGGTACACCAGGCTGGTTCTCCTCCTCTCGCCAGCCAGGGGGACAATATTGGAGATACGACGTTCACTGTGACACAAAACCAAACGCAAATATTCCCGGAGCAACCACCGCATCAACAGCTTCCCCATGTAATCAAGTATGTGCCGCTTATCTGAAGCTAACGCTAATCTGGGCATTCAGCAAAATGCAATGCAGTTCTCCTTATCTTTTGGCTTTGAAATGATAACAGGCATCGCACATTTGGTGCATGTGGGTGTTTCTACATCTTAGCGCCTCAGCATGAGGTCGTTTCAGACTGTTTCGACTCGTGCTTGAAAATGGCTCTGGATCTTCAACCAACCTAGCGAATTATATCTTGGGCGGCCAAACACCTCTTCTGTATGTACGCACTTAACAAAAGATTTATTTGGATGTTTAATTCCTCACTTGAGTGGTACGCAGGCACGCCATAGACCCAACTATTTTGAAACAGGCAATTCAAAGGTCAAATTTTCGTTATATAACCCCTTGAAATAAATGATTCCAATCCAAATCCTGATAGTCTGGCCTTTTTGTACTGTCTGTCCTACTGAGTGTCATCTCATTGCGTTTTTACTTTATATTTTATTGTTATTATTTTCAATGATTTTACAATATGTTGCACCTTCGACCAAGCTCTCAAACCCTCCCCGATTCTCTACTAGGATAACATTTTAAAATCTCTCAATCATTATCGGTGGCTTGACTCTCTGCCTTCCCCGCAGTCTCGAAAGGTACCACCAATTACTGTATGTTTACGCGTCTGCACGGAACTACCTTAATGCGTTATCTAAATGCAATTTTTATTTCGTTCCCTGCCAAATGAGTGACAATGCGTGTGCGTGTGTTTCATATTCTGGCGTTATTAGATTAGATATGATATGATATGATGAATCCTAATTAACTTTGTGACCTCGCTATCCATCGGGCAGTAACTCTGCAGTAAAAGTCGTGTGTGTGTGTGTGTGTGTGTGTGTGTGTGTGTGTGTGTGTGTGTGTGTGTGTGTGTGTGTGTGTGTGTGTTTTGCAGGGGGTGAATACAAGGTACACACGTTACCCATGTCAGGTTGCATATACCTTATTCATATTCCATATTGCATTACATGCAAAACAGAGACTACATTATGTACATTCATTCTGCCTGAATTTGACCCAGTGGTGCCCTCACGAGCAGATCCCTCGTCAAGCTCCATCGTTGTCGAAGAACGGCAACTCAGCGCCGCCCTGGGTGTGCTATTTCCCAAAGGAACGTCTTGCCTGTCACAAGTGGTTGTGTCTTCCTTCCCTGGCATGAAGCAATGCAGAAAATCTCACATGTGCAAAGATGCAAGTGAGGAAAAAGAGCAATTTAGCAGGAGTCCGCTTGTGACATCTCGACTACTGCGCCGCTTCATGAATGATGGCAATAAATCAATCAAGGGTCATTTGATTGTCTTTGGAACATAATTAGCCATCAGCTAACAATTAATAAAATCAAGTAACACTAATTATTGCCTTTTGTACAGTAACTGGTGTGTACAACTCCTCTGAGTGGTTAAATTGTGCGGCTGTAACTATGAAACACGTTTATGCCAAACAGTATTACACCAAGCAAACAAACCAAATTTTATTACATGACAATACATGAAAATGATTCCTTCCCCCCCTGCCCCTCCCAAAAAAAAAACCATAAGAATGCTCATCATCTCTATAAGAAGGATTTTTTAAGAAACGATCGTAAGCAGTATTATATCATTTCAAACTCATTAAAAAATATTGCAAGACTTAAATAACTTCTGCTAACAACCTGGGGTAAACATATCTCTTCCCCGACCTTCAAAGCTTGTCCTCTCAAGATGGATCATGTCAACATTGTACCTTAACACAAATTTATTATTTTCTTTTTCTTGTGGCGTCTTAGTTCCACAAAAAGCGCTACAGTTTCGGTTTGGAATAAATGTGGAGGTTACCCTCATTTAAAAAGCAACAGGGGAAGACTGAGCCCAGGCCAACTAAACAATGTCATGGTGAAAATTTGTTTTCTTTATATACCTGTAGCATAGACTATTATGTTTTCTTTCGTGTTGTCGCAGCCCGAAGTTGACAGTTGCGGATTAATTCATGTGCAATTTAGGCATCTGTGCATGTGGATTGTTTCAGATGTTCCATCTCTGTATACAGAGCCATGAGTCACTACAAACGGGCGTGGAAATGCATATGGACAGTAAAGAAATCGCTTTCATTGGAATTGGACTCCTTGACTTGCAGTGTGAAGTCGCTGATGGTGTAGTGGTACACTCGCCTGACGTGCATGTGGGCATCGTGGGATCAGGTTCCCGCTCAGTGGATGTGAGTGTAAATGGTTGTTTGTCCCTGTATATGCCCTAAGACTGACTGGCGACCAGTTCAGGGCGTTGCCTGCCTTTCGCCCGAAGTCAGCTGGGATAAGCTCCAGCAACTCGCCGTGACCCTCTTCAGGATAGCGGTGTTGAAAATGGATGGATGGACTTGCAGTGTAAATCCAGCGTGTCGAATTGCACTCATGTCTTGTCATCCTCAAAAGTCAATTCAAAGGCAATTCGCACATCTGTCGCACCTGCGATGGTTTTGCATAATACATTTGCTTTTTCACCTCAGTGAAAAACACAGCAAGTGTTCACTTTAAGCATTTTGTCTGCAGTGAGGTGAATGCGCCATCTCCAATGTCATTATTTTTTCAGGGAAAAATTATCTTTTGTGAATTTGCTTGACAATGAATTACAACTTTCGATTTGCCATTTTGCTGAAATTCACAGAAAACTATCAAGGTTGTGCTCACTTATGATACTACATGTTTTATGACGACATTGTATAATTCATCAGAGAAGCAGCATACACATGGAGTCAACATTCTCACATGGCATATCAACCAAGTGTCAATAAGGTTTTTTTGTTTTTGTTTTTTTACAGCAATTACCGCCTCCCACCAGCAGATGGCGCCCTATGTGACCAGTTGTTCGCCTATGCCCAGAGTCGGCCCTGACGACCATCCAAAGCCAAAAAGCATCACTGTTCAAAATACTTCTGGACCTGACTGGAGCCTTCATCCTCGGCCGCCGATGTACGTACCGTGTGATCAATGTTATGATTTGTCGAGACTCAAAAGCTCTCGCGCCAGCCTCAGGGCCAAGACTGCAATTTATGACACCATGAGGACAGGCATACTCTGACACAGCGACCAACATGAATGGACAGTGTGGATGCTTGTGTACTTACTGTATATAGTGCTAATCCTTACTCGTACATGCACACGCACGCACACACACGCGCGCAATAAACAGCCGGGGGCCACTCATCCATTCCAGTTCCAACAACTCATGACAAGGTTGACGTTGGCCTTTCCTTATTGCTTAAGGGCAAAAAAAAAAAAAAAAAAGTGAATATCCTGTTGCAGCCCATGGAACAAAAACACTGAAGCCAAAGCAGCGCATGCATTCATTAGTACTATCATTTCATTATTCAATTTCACATTTCACTTTCAGGTAAACATGATGTGGATGTCCTGAAATGTGAAAGATCACATTCTGACTTCCCAAACCTGCGGTAATATACATCATGAAGATAAAATGCTTTGAAGCGGCCATCAACTGCACCTTAAACAGATCGGCGCTCCAAGGCTTCCCCATTTATTATCACATTATGCTCAAGCATAAGAACAAATGTTTTTGTTGTTGCTGTGCTCAGGTACTGAACAAGATTAGGTCCAGGTTGAAAAAGATTACGCTATAAACGATAAAGAACCAAATTATTACAAATTTATTCAAACGGTAGACCTGTCACAATTGCATCATCATAAAGGTTTCCATGTAGTAAAATTTTTATGGGGGGAGGGGGGTGGAACAGAAATGGAAGATCTACTAGTTTACATCACATGTTCTAAAACTGCCTGTCAATAATGTCTTACTATATTAAAGATATTTGTCATGCCTGTCCTTCAAATTTCATATTACAAAGTAAAATAGTGAAACAGAAATGTAATGTTCAATCATGTGTCAATATTCAAGAAAAAAAAGAGCAAATATTTTTATGACAATGAATGGTCAATGTACAAGATGGAAGCACATTTTGCCCATTCTACTTCCTCCAACCATAATGCATCTCGTAGGGCATATTCTACTTTTTCACTCGTGATCTAAACCAGGGGTCCCCAACCTTTTTTGCCCCACGGACCGGTTTAAATCAGACAATATTTTCAGGGACCGGCATTTAAGGTGTGGCGGATTAATACAACAAAATAATATGGTATGAGCTTCATGAAAACTGTGGTGTTTTCGAAATATAATAATAAACACAAGGAGCGTCTAATCCGGTCGCAACACTCTTATCGCTATGGTAATGTTTAATGCCTTCAAAATACGATACAACGCAAATTCAAAGTGCATGAAAATGACGACTCACCACAGCCCCGAGCTTGATTTTCTGCAATCAGACAGTCCCATCTCGGGGTAATAGGAGACAATGACACCTCAAGTGTGTGGTTTATATTCCAGTCTACTTCGTAATTTTGTTTTAGTCGCCGTTGCTGCAGAAACTCCCCACCTCACACAGGTAGGATGTCGGAAATAGCAACAGTGCTATTGTGGCGATCTCAGAGTAGTCAGACATAACTTTAAATCCAGTTGTCTCGAACGTACTTTTAAGGCCGCCGTCATTTGCGATCTCCAAGCAGCTTTTTTACTCATTTTGCTGGCTTCAGTGTTTTGTTTTTGAGCGTCATCGGTCACGTGACCGAGAAGTGTGACTTGACGTGAGTCAAGCCGGTCCGCGGACCGGCGGTTGGGGACCACTGATCTAAACTACACTTTGCAAAAGCATAATTTAGAGTTGCTGTCGTTCGTGTGAGCGTTGGTCAATTACAGTCATCATCCCCTCCACATTAAAATGTCAAGTAGTGTTATCAAGCTGGCACCTGTAGACGAACGTATCAACAGTGAACAAACCGCTCAAAATCCAATACGTCCTCCGTGTGACTCGAAGCTTGTCTATATTGTCATTCCTTTCACTTCTCAAGTTTCCTTCAATCCATGTCACTTTTCGTCAATACTCCCGCCCCAAATTAGCTCCCCGGATTCAATTTGCTCAAACCTTGCGCCGCCTGTTTGACAACAACAAACAGCTGACGACCACTCTTTCTGAATCCCTGCAGTACAAAGAGAAGAAGGAAATGTGCCGACTCAGCAGCTACCTTCTCCACCAGTGTTAGTTGTCATTTATTTATTCGGAGTGACATCACCTCGCTCCAAAAGACACTGACCTAAGTGTCAGCCTGTGTGTACTGACTGAGGAGAAAATGTTACCAGCCATTGATGGAATGTGTTGGGGAAACGCCCGAAGTGATGGCGATAGAGCGGAGCAGGCAGGATAACACTGACCTCTGGTGGTCAGGAGCAGCACATACAATCTTTTGTGAATGCTGGTTTCAGACATTTCAGGGACTGTCATCAAAAAACAAACAAAATCCATCAAGATCTGCCATTTCAAACGTGCGGCACGTGGGCCAAAAATGACCCTCTTAGGGCTTCGATCCAGCCGACGGGTAGTCATGTTTCGAGTCTACGCATTGGCTGGGGAGGTCCTCACTTTCTTTCTTTAAAGATTTAAGAGTTGTCATTTCAGTCTGTATGGTTCGAGACTCAATTTAGGTTTTGAGAGTGATAATTCAAAAGACATTGAGTGAAAATAATTCTTTGATCTTTTTTGGTTGATTTCATTTAGAATGCAAAACCATATATTTCAGTTCCAAATACTGTTGACCTTTTTTGAAGTTTTTTCACTTCATATAAAATTACTGTGATCAATTAAAATACATACATGCAAACGATAACCTGAAGTAATAAGATAAATAGATTTTATTCAATGTTTCATTTATTAGGTCATATATGTAGTACTATGTAAATAAAGTTGTTCTGTTACCAGAACAACACTTATCGTAAGATGAAGAAGAAGAAGAATAGAATGACTTCCTGATATAACCAGAATAAAATTTGTTGTCAGGATAAATAAGATCCAATGTACAAATAATCTAATGTCAATAAATATTTATTTTAAAAACATATCTGGTTGCGGTCACGTGTGTGAAATGACGGTTGGTTTGAACAGGACCAACGCTTGAATTCAAACTGTAAGTGGTTGCAATTCCACTTTACATCCTTAGATGGCACTGCAACACAATTTATGAATTAGTTTTCCTGCTTTCACGATGCACACAACTTGCTGTAATTTTTTTACTTCTACTGCCTTGCTTGTATTTAGGCGCATCTTGAAAGTGCATGTAAGGCTCAGCTTTTCGTGCTGCAGGCAGGTTATCATATCTGTATTCTTCCATCGTTAAAGCTGACATTTGCTCATCCTATTAATGCATGAATTAATGCAGAGAGCCATGCATATTCACAAAACCAATACCCTCATCTGCTGCTCTCCCCAGGAGCCTGCGACATCACACTGGCACTTTTATGCTTAAAATAAAACGTGCCTGACATACTCACCGGCATGCAAATTATTCATGAATGTACACTCATCCTTCATTGCCTATGGCGAATAACAATACAGTGATCCCCCACCATATCACGGTTCATCATTCATATTCCACATGACTGATATTTTTAAGCAGCTGTCTTTTTTCTATTTTTTTAAATGCGCTTTGAGTCAGCTTAGCACCAATGGAAGCGTTTTACTGTTTAAAAAAAATTCCTATCAATGTAGTCATGCAGTAAAATTAGGTTTTACTCTTAGCTTGGTGCAATACTGTCTGGAATAAACTGGATGTAGTTACAGTTGCACAGTTGAACCACTTAGAGGAGCTGTACCTCCGTAGAGGGCCAAACTATGGAAGCAGTCTGAAACAGACCTCCATTCATTGGACTTCAGTTGGTATTGTAAAATCCATCCATTACTCCAAAGTGAAATTATTATTCGTAGTGTAGCGTCAAGAAATGAGTCGTACGGGACCGGACTTCATATGAATGATATATACTGGTATGTGCTGCTGTTTTGTGTGTATATATATATATA
>NW_017805135.1:4629715-4643397 GCF_001891065.2 Hippocampus comes
ATATAAATAAAGATGAGTCTATTTGAATGAGAGGTACATTTGTCTACAAGTGGTCCAATTACTTTGGTGACTTCTCAGATATAAATTACCACCCCCAACAAAAATGCATGTCGGCTGACATTAAATATGAGAGGAAGTGACTTAATGCCGCATACAGTAAAGATGGTGCAGGATGGAGTGGTGGGGGCGAGGTTTTGTGGCTTCCCACGTATTGTGTACTCGGCCACATCAGGCAGCCATCTAGTTTTTTGGAGGCCTCTTTAATTGCTGAGTAATGGCGGGACTTTGCTCGCATTCTGCGTTGGCGAGCAAATACATTAATCGCGCTTATATCAAACAGTAGCCTGTAAAAACATGACATTTACAGTGGAGTGCTATAAAGTTGTGTAAGCCGATCAATAAGCCCACACACACGCACACGTACGTACACATGCAAACAAGCACAATTCATGATTTAATGTCAGGCTCGCCGCATGGTGCCGTGCGGCAACACGACGACACACATGCTGGTGCTTGCTCATAGTTCGCGTCAACGATAACAATAGGAAGAAAATATTGACCCGATGAGCTGAAATCTCCCAACACATGCTAAAGTTTCAATGAATAAATACTGGGGGCAGTAGTGATTTTGCTTGACATCCAACATGATGATAACTTACTGCCTTTTGTGTGTGTGATTTATTATGTCATAATTAATCACGTTACCTGATGTGTAATTGCAGTTTTACACTTCTACAAACCACAACTTTGTTACACAAGTACTTTTGTCAAAGTAGAATTTTATCTTACAGCCAATGAGCCTGCCATTGTATACAACCGCATTTACACAACACATTAAACGATGCATTATTACAATATTACATATACATATATGACATGCTATGCTAGGCTACAGAATTAGCACAAAGGCCTATACGACACAATCCCTATACTCTACAGTACTAGCTACACGATATTACACTGCACTACACTATACCATACTGTAAAATGCTACACCACAGAATACAATACTGTACCATACTGTACTTTGCTATGCTACACTATATTACACTACATAATAACTGGAAAAACTTTAACCATGCATACCATGTGACTCCATATTACACAGCATTACACAAGTCCTGTACTACACAACTACTGCACTATACTATACTGTGCTGTAGTGTAGTTATACAAAGGCATCGAGGCACTCTGGGCTATCAATCAATGGTGCGTTTGGCAAACAGCAGCTCCTCTCCTGCCATTAACTTTCCCTGCTGGTGATTGGATGAGCAAACACACTGCAGTGTGTGCCTAATGTGCTCAAGCACCATCATCAAATCACACACTTTAGCCATCCAGCGTCGGCTATCAGGTGGAACAACATTGTAAACCGGCGCAGGCATCATTTTGTGCTCCAGGGTGATAAAACATTGGCCCCATTGCTCTGCCGTCTGCTTGTCTGCATCCTGTCTGTTGATGTTGTACAGCTGCACACCGGAGTGGCACTTCGTTCATCTTTTATCTCCAAAATCCACATGCCTTTATGGATTTGTAATAAAAGTGTAGACTTTCACCTTTAAGAAAAAAAGAGGTTTCACTAAAATATGACTTTTACCATTTAGGAATCCCTGGGTAAGGTATCTTGTATAAATTACTGTACTGTAGAACTATAGTGTACATTTTATGCACGTAAACAGAAATTTCATACACCGTACATACTGGGTGTATTACAAGTCATTCATGTCTGATTCGCATATAAATCACTGTCAAGAACATTATACAGTGGTGCTTTGAGATATGAGTGATCCGGCCTAAAAGTTTTTCAAGAAAGTTTTGCTTTGACTTCTGGGCAAAATGTTGCGATATGAGCACAATTGTGTGTAGTGGCAGTGAACTCGTCCCATTTCACAATAAGCAGAAAAAAGAGGCTTCAAGCGGAAGGGAAACAAAGACTTTGGCAAGTGCCTGAGCTTAATGCACAATGCAAAATGCCATAGATGGGCTAACAAATACCATAGGTATAACCCAAACTTTTAAAAAAAAGTGGCGTATATTTGAACACAAATGGCAGAGCAACACATGTATACAGAAAATGTCTTCATTTTCAGAAGCATATGTTATCGTCTGCATAAAATAGCTACCATTACTGGAACTTGAGTTGTGACCGTACAATATGTCAATGCACACTGAAATTTCTCATTTGCACTAACTGTAAAACTGTTCTCGTCGCTGATTAGACAATTCTTATCACTCGTTACATGATACCAACACAAAGTACCCCTGATTTTGTTCTTGTTTAGATTAGATTTAAGTTGCTTTCAACCCTTCCTCTGTGCTGCACTTAGTGTTTGCTTCACAGTTTGTGTGTTGTACTAAATCATTAATAGTTGTGTCGGTCTGTCTAATCTTTTTTTTTTTTCCTTTCTTGTCTTAATAGAGCCTTGACAAGGATGAAAATGATAGAAACTCAGCAGACTTCAAATGAAAAAAAAAAACGGTGAGTTGAATTTAATACTTATTTCATATAATATTTTGTCAAGTGGCTGCACACAATAGAATTATCTGGATTTAATTTTTTTTGTTTGTTTTTTTTTAAGTTGATGCATCATCTACTTAAAAAAATACATCTGGATCCAGATGATTTTATTTTGTGCAACCCCTTGACCAAATACAATTGAGTAAATTCAAGACATCATTTTTGTTTTCAGGGTTGACTTTGAATCTCTGGACAAGGAAATCAGCAATATCTGCAACTCCTTTGGACACAGGATGGTGAAAAATTCTGAAACCTTCAAAGATTAAAAGGTAGGAATCCTATTAAAAGCTTGTGGAACATGCAAGTAAATGGGTTGATATTGTACCCTCTCATTTAAGCTCTATTGACATATTTGTGAGGGGAAATATTGCATTAAATATGAATGAGATGTGTCATGTATGCATTATTAAAGTCGGATGCATATAGTGCGCACCAAAGCTGTGCTAAAATGAACGACACTTGAGTTCAAATCAGTTTGGTTGACACGGAAAAAGAAAACTTTCTCCTGAAATCTTACGTCAAAGCCTGCGAATGAAGCGATCAAAATTCCTCAGACACACCAGACAGTAGATATAACTGCTATTGTGAAAAAAATAAAAAGCATAGGTGGGGGAGGGATGAAAAAATAAATAAATGGATTAAAACAAGAAGAAAATGCCTCCCGGTGTAAACGCCGCAATTTGCCTCTCAGCTGGTCGAGGCAGCGTCGACAATGGCTAAACAGCTCTGAGGCACAAAAACAATCAATACAGATTCTCTGCTCCATCCCGAGCCCACCTGCTCTCTGCTTACAGCCCCGCACGGGGGGCCACACCCCCGCAACCTCCCCCCCACTCCTCCTTCCTCCCATCACTGCCACACACACACACACACACACACACACACACACACACACACACACACACTTAGTTTGCAGCAACGCGGCTCTCACACAAAAATAAATTCCTCACCTGGTGAAACGGAACATTATGCAACAATCCGTCACGGTCTCACCTTTTGTGTACATGCAGTACATTTGGTTGTTATTTTTATTGAAGCTCAAAGGCTTGGTCTCTGATATGACGTGAAAGTGACATGGTTCAAATATGTTGAAATGCGTTTTAACAGCCCAAAATGCTTCTAGGACAATGTTCTTGTGACAGTTGTGTTTTTTATTTTCTTTAACAAAAGTTAGCAACAATTTTGCCTGCGCCCTCACTGCAAAGAAAATAACTGTATCCACTGTGAACGTTTTTGAGGCGGCTTTGCTCCATCCGGTTACGTTGGCTTAAATTTGTGCTAAGAAAAAAGTGATCTGTCGACTATCAAGGCATTTTGAAGTGAAATATGCTGTCCAAGTTTGCATTTGCAGGTCAACAGGTTTACATCACTTTGTAAAAGTGTCCTCACATCACTCATCAATTTTTTTATTTTTATTTTTTGGCTGGGGTCGCACCCATTTGGCGCCCACTTCCCAAAGACCCGTTCCCTCTCACGCTCTTCTTTGACTTGGGTCTTTTTCATATTTAACCACCATTGACGCATGTGTCAGGCACGAGGGTGGAGCTTGAACTGATTACATCAAACTCCGGTGTGGTGAAAGAGCACAAAGGTGTCAGTCTGAGCTCTGTGATGGGAGATCAGTGGAACAGTAATGCAATGGTAGTGAGTTATTAAATGAATAAAGAGGAGGGGAGCTGCCGAAGAGTATTGATTTTCCATGGCTCCCCGAGGCTGCGGGGGCTTTCAAGGCACGGGGAAGGACACACACACACACACACACACACACACACACACACACACACACACAGAGGTACGGGTACAAATATGTGCACGCGCATACAGGCAAGAGAAAGAGTTCAAGAGTGAAAGGATAATGGCCTCACCAGTTGCAGTCTCACTTAAAACACAGTTTGGGCTCTCAAGGTCTCCCGCTGGGCTGCCCAACGGCTGATAAAAGGACTCATTCGGATCCGGCGAGGTTTTGTTCCTGCAATGCACTCGACGTTTTGCGAGAGGGTGAGAGAGAGAGGCAATCGCAGCGCCGGTGCCAACTGTCTTCACCACCTGTGTCTCACAATACAGGAAAACATCAACAACAAAGAAAAAAATAATCATCAAAATATGAAGCACAGCTAAGTTAACAAAAGCCCAAGGTGCTGATGAATGGTTAAGCCCAACAATTCGCCTAGAAGCCCTTCTCCATTCAGTTGGATTATCCAAGTGCTGATTTGTTCCACTTAGTCTTCGAAAGCTGCATTACGTACATTACAACGCTAATCGATGAGCAGCAGCCTCGCTCATAATAACCCCCGGGTTATGAGTCGTTAAAGAAGTTTGAAGGAATACAGAGAAGCCTCATTCATAACTGATAAGTGTTTCCCCCTTTCCTTTAAACAAATTTTAACTCGTCAAGCCACTCAAGACACAACGTTTTAAAGTATTCCTGGCTTAGCACCTGTTCTCACGGTCACTTCAGCATTAATCAACACAAACTATTACACGCAGAGTCCTCCAAAAAAGAGACAAAGTGTTTTTCCTTTGTCACTCCCACTGACTGCATAACGGGGTTAGCGTAACACAAAACAAAAGCCAATTAATTTTTTAAAAATATATAAGCACACAACATGTTCACCAAAACCAGATAGTTTTGTCGAATGCGAATCCGCTCGCTTGATTCTTAACAGGTAATGCAAAACATTTTAGTCAAAGTTTAAGGAAATCAGAATCGATATCCTGGTATTTAGAAAACCTTCAAACAACTGCTACTTAAGCACACGCATCCAAAGAGTGTACAACACCACTCAGAGGCATATATTCTCTCTGCTCTTGGGAAAAATGCCAATTAATGAAAATTCAGTAATGTGAACACCTTCTCTGCCTGGGAAAAGTCAAAAAGTCTTTTTCTTCATCTATTACACTAAATCTGGACTTCATTGCTGCCCAGAGGTACAGTAGCCAAAATTGTTAGTCTCACACATTCATCCACCACTAGGATCCTTGCATCCAAAAACAGAAGTCCCAAATCTTCATTTTAAGAAGTCAAATATATGTTGGAACTGAGTTTATGTTCTAATTTCTCCATCTGTCCTTTAAACTTTGATGAAAATCTATATTCGGGCATCCTGTTTGTCCACACTGCAGACACAGCCACATCAATTCTTCTTCGACGACTACTTCTTGTATTCCTTTTCTCCTGGTTGTCATTTTGATGAATGCGCGGGGCCTTTTCAGCGGGTGCAAATGCGAACGCGCCATGATCCATCTTGATTTGGGGAGTCAATCAGAGTCTATAAGGGGAGGCTCCGTGTCCATCTGTTA
Source organism: Hippocampus comes (assembly GCF_001891065.2). Lineage (NCBI taxonomy): Eukaryota > Metazoa > Chordata > Actinopteri > Syngnathiformes > Syngnathidae > Hippocampus > Hippocampus comes. The sequence continues at coordinate 4,635,534 of NW_017805135.1, forward strand.
GCCGGAAGTGGCACGAGCCTACACAAAAGGAAAAAGAAAGAGACCCTGAGATTTGTGCTCTAATCCCTTTGTGGTGTGCGTTTGAGGGGGATTATAATTTGGCCATTGCAAATTGCCCTGGAGTTATCTCTTAATTTATGCACGCTTTTACATTGGGTAGTTTAATAGACTGACATCCATTTGAGCCTTTGGGGGAGTGTATCTATCTATCTATCTATCTATCTATCTATCTATCTATCTATCTATCTATCTATCTATCTGAATAAAATTGAGGAAATTCAACACCATTTTTTTCAGTGTAGCAGAATAGAAAAACTTTATTTTCCAAAGTTTCGCTGCGGTCGTTCAGGGGTTTAAAGTCTGACGAATGCAAATCATGACAAAGTGGTTGACGAGTTCTCAAAAAGCGATGACAGAGAGACAAATAGAAGGGGCACACAAAAAACATCCCACCCGATCGCGCACGCTCACACTCTTCAGACAGCAGGGCTTGGTCGAGGGGGGAGGGGTCGGGGTAAAAAAAATCAATAGTCTACTTGCCAGTACAGATGAATTTTTCCGAGGTGTTGTGTGTTTGGCTGGAGGATTCCACATTTGTGCATTGGGAAGAGGAATGACCTCTCAAACCTTGAAAGATGAACAACAGTGTGAGTTTATCTTTGCATCTTTATGATGTTTGGACCACAAGAGTCCCATTCTCATATTTTGTATTTTGTCCATAGTATGTATCTTTATTTTTAAGACAAAATTGCCTCCTTCCAACTGGATGATATTAATGCTTTTTCACTGCCCATGCATCTCATGCAGCCGTGGAGATTGTTCCCATAGAGAGTCATGCCAGAAACTTTAGAATATATTTTCATGAGGAAGAAATTCTGTACAGTGATGTAAATACAGCATAGTAGTTACGGATGGGAAATTTTTTAGGGTCCCACTACTTGGTATGTGGTTTGTGTGCTTGCTTGTTGATTCTGCACATTGATATTTATTTTAAAAAAAAAAGGAAACCAGCACTTTGACCGCTGCTGGTAAAGCCACTGAAAGTGCCTCATTCTCGGCCTTGACTGGCCTCACGTGACGGCGAGACTGACGGAAGAGCAAGACAGAGAAAAAAAGTGTCCGCCATCTGGCATGCTGCTCTGTGCCTCTAGAGGGGCTCCCTCAACTCTTTCTGAATGTGGCAATATCTAAAAAGTGAGCGCCTATGATCTTTTTTTTTTTTTTTCACCAAATCAAGTTGAGGACTGTAGATATTCCCAAAACATTGAATAAAGATTTATTGGTGGATTAATTTCACACTCTTCAGAGACGCAACTCGTTGGATACAACAACAACTTAGAAAGTTAGTTTTGCATTATATGTCACCTTTGAGCTTTGATTTTGTATTACACGCGAGTTAAAAAGAAATAAAAGAACACTTTTGAAGTTCTGCTGGACTCGTAGACTCGCTTCAAAAGGTTGCCAGGGGAGCTTCCCCATTGACCGTGTCCGAGGCTGCTGCCAGCATCTGTTTGCTTTGCTGTTCAGACCGTAATTACCGACAATTCATTCTCGGCCTTGACTGGCCTCACGTGACGGCGAGACTGACGGAAGAGCAAGACAGAGAAAAAAAGTGTCCGCCATCTGGCATGCTGCTCTGTGCCTCTAGAGGGGCTCCCTCAACTCTTTCTGAATGTGGCAATATCTAAAAAGTGAGCGCCTATGATCTTTTTTTTTTTTTTTTCACCAAATCAAGTTGAGGACTGTAGATATTCCCAAAACATTGAATAAAGATTTATTGGTGGATTAATTTCACACTCTTCAGAGACGCAACTCGTTGGATACAACAACAACTTAGAAAGTTAGTTTTGCATTATATGTCACCTTTGAGCTTTGATTTTGTATTACACGCGAGTTAAAAAGAAATAAAAGAACACTTTTGAAGTTCTGCTGGACTCGTAGACTCGCTTCAAAAGGTTGCCAGGGGAGCTTCCCCATTGACCGTGTCCGAGGCTGCTGCCAGCATCTGTTTGCTTTGCTGTTCAGACAGTAATTACCGACAATGGTGCGAGTGTGTATCCACAGGTGCCGTATATTGAACAACACGGTGGGGAATTAATGCAGTTAGTATGGGCTGTCTCCCGCCGTGTGTTGCGTGTAGTATAACCCAACAGGTCGGTTAATGCGGAGCAGAGCAATCCTGCCCTTTCGCCTGTTTTAACACAGGATCCTTTAATGCAGCCTTAACGACGTTTGCCGAGTATTTTTAAACGAAATGAAATTGCAGAGGCGCCACCCCCGTCTGCTCCGGTGCGGCCTGGGATACAGTTCCCGCCACCCCCACCCGGAGCCCTCCCCCATAGGCATGGAGTGCTCAGAGAGGCTGCAGGAATGTTAACACTTCTACTAATGACGACAGGGAGAGTGCTGCTCCTTCACTATAGGGTTACATTGTGAGTGTCTTGCCCTCCTAATGTGCTTTAAAGATGCCCGATCTAACCGCAAATTCCTCTACGACCGCTTACACGCGCAAAACTTTTTAAGTCATGCACGCCCCCCTGCAACCTCCATGTCTGTCACTTGCTTTTGTCAAAATACGACAAACGTTAAGAATTATCGCTTACTCCACACACCCTGTTTCTCGTGTTGATGAAATTAGCCTCTGCAATGACGACTGCAGGCTTTTGTGCATTGAACAAACCCCTGGAGCAGCCGAGCTTTTCTCTAGCAGTCCCTTGAAAGTTGCTCCCGATCAACCAGGTGAGCTGTCAAGTTGTGGGTGAAGAAGCTTGGCGTGGGGGTAGTTAAATCTAAGTGAACCCCGTTGGTTTGTAACAGTGCAGTGGGTGTGGAGATCATTGGGTTCACCGACACATTTCAGAAACGGCGAGTTGTCTAATTTCACACTGCACAAGTGGACAGGCACCCCAGATACCCAACTATTTGTATACAAGCAATTCAAATTCAATATTTCCGCTGTATGTCCCCTTTCATGCGGAAGAGTCCCTGAACACGGAAGTCTTTTGTTTGTCCTCTCACACATGCTTCGGCCCCCGTAAATATCCCGCCTGTGAGCGTGCATGAATGTCACGCGGCGTCACACAGACAGTATCTCCCCCTTTCGTGTTTGATGTGACCACCGGCGTGACGAGCGGCGGGAGCTTGAGTGTCGAGGTCAAGGGGGTGTGCTTTGACATACTGACGAGACAGAGGCCCCCCCAGAACGGGAGGGACTCCTTGATGTTTGTCCTGTCGATCGCTTTGCTCAGGGGAGGGCTCCGTCTCGAATGGCGCTTCTTGGCTTGCGCCGGGCTTCTCTTTGTCTGCCTGCCGCTAAGTGGGCCTGTCTGCTTGCTTGTGTTTGCAAGGGAGCCGCTGTTTGGAATGCTGTAATAGCTGGAAGCATTCCACGAGATAAAATGAAAAGGGAAAATCCAGGAGATGGAATGGGCTGGTGAAATGCATTCTCTATTAGGTTTAAGTCAGTATATTCTTTTGGATGTGAAATTTCGATTGATGTCAACGGGTCACAGGCATGATGCAGTAATTGCAGAATACATCGAACATAACTTCCTCAATAGAAGTCTCAAAAGGCCTTGGGAACATCCTACTTTTTTTTTTCTTTTTTAATGCCAAACAATCGTAAAGTCTAATTACATATCCACTGCAATAGGTAATAGTGGCACGCACATTTATTTCTTTATTTTTAATGCAGGCAAATATTTTCTGACAGACTAATAAAAACGTGTTTGCAAAGTTATTCTTTGTTGTAGGTTGTTCCATATTTCTTCCTTTTGCTTTTTTTTGGGGGGGAGGGTTCTATAATGTTAATAAGGATCCTATTCAATGCAGAGGTGTATTTGTCACAATTTGTAGGATTAAGAGATGCGCGGAATGTTTTCTTCTTCTGAAAATGCGACCTTCGGAGGACACAGCCTGTGAATTTGCACGCAGCCCATGTACTCTTATTCACACGGCTTCATTCTGCTCCATTCATGGCTTCAAAAGAACATGTGGGGACAGAAGAAGGCTTAGGGAAGGTCCCAAAAATGAGCAAGAATCTCCAGGGTTTGTCTTGTGTCGTGTGGCGCGAGGCTGCTCACGCCCGAGTGAAGCGACGCAGAAGCCACAAGGTAGCAATCCATTAAACAAGCCTTCCATCTGGGGATTAGGTTAGGCCATCAGAAGATGGCTCCTACAGTCTAAGAGCGGGCCAAGGTGTGGGTCAAGCACTTAGTAATGAGCTTGACTGTACTGTAGTGACTTGTTACCAGGGTTACCCACATGCGTCTGCAGGTGACTCCCGTGTGTGCGTGTTTGCATCGCTGCACATGTGCGAGTCGATCATACACTTCCTTTTTCCTCACTTGCCTGAATCCACGTGGCTTGTGTTGACAAGTTGCTGCGCTTCCCGTCCTGCGGAGGCCCCCGCAGAAGTGATATCCTTCAAGTTAAGACCACACCCACATAGGTGTAGCGCATCTGCTTCGCTTAGCTTGTCACAGGATGCTGATGCACCGTTTGTCCGCGTTGCATGATGGATGACACACATCGATGGACAGCTTCTAAGTGATTGGGGAAGATTGAAGATGCCTAATTCACTTACACCATATTTGCTTTCGAGAGAGAGTTAATCTAAGGGGGCGGGGGGGCGTGTTTTGCTGGATTTGCCAATGATGTTGCACAGTCGTGAGCTGAGCTTGGCAGAGTCACTTGTGTTTATTTTGGGCTATCGAGTGTTGTTGCTTGGCTTCCTTCCGTTTTTTTGTCTTGTTTTTTTTTTGAGCGGGGTGGGGAGCAAACCCGCATTTGTTGTGGAAAATGTATATCGGAGGTTCATCAACGTTCTTTGAAGAATTTTTGTGGGCATTGAAAAAAATGCAAATAACTTTCCAATACATTTCAGTGGGCAAAAATTATATGTGGGGTTTTGCTATTTACGGGCCAGCCTGATCCTTCTTCCCCGTGAAGAGCGAGCTTCCACTGCATAGTTTTCAATTGCAATATTTCCATTCACCACTAGATGGTAGTAATGGCTTAATTGTTCTTTCACCGGGTCTTATATTGTCCTTAATAACAGAGTCATAAGGCCGAATATTTTTTTACGAATTTGGAATGACATGCAGGACGAAGTAAGTACAGCATGGTCCTGCATTACGCCTTTTCGTTTGCCATGTTGTGTCCCTGCCAGAACCGGCACTGGCCGTGTGTACTCTTGACATAAAGTTTCAATGATTATTTCCTATTCAGCCTCTTCAAACATCAGTACTTGTGTTTTCATCAACTTTTCGTTTGTTTGGAGCCAAATTGAGGTTATAAAACTCAGAAGACCTTGGAAGAGTTTTCTTTGTACTCCTCAGCACACAGTTAAGCCGGCTATCCGCCTCACCTCTTCTTCTTGCCTCGCTTTTAACGAGGACGTACGCTTAGAAGATCACCTCCCAATACTTGAAGTACTCTGAGATGTTCCGCGTTGTGCATTACAGAAAAATAGAAAGTATTGATCATTATATAGGAGTGCAGCATAATGACTGGTATATTTGCTTGTTTTTCTCCTTGGGCTCCTTTCAGCACACGCGAATGCGGCAGATGATTTTGTCCTTGATTGATTTTTTTTTCCCCCCTTCACAGTGCTCGCCTGATTTCCTTTTGATGAGCAACTGCGTAATTCGGATTTGGACTGGTGGATAAGAATACTTTCATGTCTCACTAGTACATTCAAACTTGTTACATTCCCCACAAAGACATGTATGAAACTATCAAAACAAACCTCTAATGGATTTTATAATGAGGGGGAAAGAATTATTTGGTACCCTGCTGAATAAGTTTGCTCACTTTATTTGCAAGTTGTGCTCATGCTGATCCACCGGCTAGACAAAAAGCATTATACTCACAAAATGCAAAGGAATGTTGGTTACATCATCTTCCGAAATTCCTTCCCAAAGGTGTTTGTGTGATGAGTGTTCGAATCAATGAAATGATAATCAATATCAACTCTTTTGTTTGGAGTGACCGATTGCTTGCTCCTGTTCAGGCTGACTTGAGGGCAAAAAAGCAAACTCCGGCCTGAATTGCGAGTCAGAGGGAGAGATTGATGCATGTCGAAATGGACAATCATGCACACTCACCTTGACATTGTCACAGGCCCAACTCACGTTGCCTGCACCAAAATCAGGCAAACGCCATCAGACAAACTTGGTTTGTCGGTACTTGCCAACAAAGCTTTCTTCACCAACTAACTTGTTTTTCTTGGGGAGTGAATAGTCATTTCTCCAAAATGCCCCCCCCCCCCGTTCTGTCTTCATTTTTAAAGTGATGCATTAATTCATGTATGCCCCCATGTTGCGTGATCCCCTGAAGGTGTAAATGGCCTCTGGTGGAATATTTGAATTGTTGAGTGACATTGAAAGTGTCTTTCATGAATCTGTCATTGATTTGACTTTGCCAGAAAGGATGTTACCTGAGGCCATTTGCCACAGGAAGCTGCTTTCAACACTTTGAAAGAAAAGTTACGTTGGAATTTTGCTTCAGAGATATTTGTTGGGAGTATTCTTTCAGAGCCACTTCAAAAAACGCCCGCCAGTCATTCTCCTATGTGCATTTTCTCAAATATTTTCTCCAGAAATAATAATAATAAAATGCTGAGCTGTCCTTTGGATGCTAGTACTGAGGAATTGCATGTGCATTTTTAAGGATAACTTCAAACTTGTTTGAGTCAAAAGCAGAGCATTACTCTTTTCTTCAATCCTGAAACTCATCCACAGGAAGCTTTTATTTTAAAACTCTCTGGAGAAGCTTGAAGATTTTTTTGTTAGTCATATATGGAACTGAAGCTGAAGAAAAAGTGCTGATGCTATTACCGCAATGCTTTACTGTAGTGATAGTGTTCTTTTTGTTGAGTAGTATTGTTTGCGGCAAATATAATTAGACTTAATGGCCAAAAATTAGGTTTACACTTACCGGCCTCGTCAACTGTCATTTTTGATTGGAAAACCAGAATTGGATGGATGGTGAGAATGTTTTCTAGATAACAGATTGAATAAGTTAACATTGGTCTCAGAACTAGTGATATTCACATCAAACGTTTCACTTGTATGAAATGAAATGTTCTCTCGTATGCAGTCAAAATGTCCGGACAAGAGGAGAAGATGGCACGCCAATGAGCCAGATTGTAATTTCCCCCATGCATAGCATAGCGTAGGACTGGGGGCCCGGTTACCATGGCGATGCAATATGTCTCCAGAATTGCCGGTATTGATCTGTCTAGGCTTCAGCGGCTGAGCAGGACTGTTAAGAGAAATGTGTGTGTGTGTGTGTTTGGGGGGAGCTGTAGGGAGCTTGAATTGAGATTACACACACACACACACACACACACACACACACACACACACACACACACACACACACACACACGCACGCACCATGGCAGTCCACGATTGTTACTTTTTGGCCTTTTCAGCGGCGTGGTGACATTTATTTTGCATGTGTATTCGTAAAAAGTGTTTTCATGTGATTTCATGTACATCACCCAAACCCCAAATGTTCACTAAAACCCCCAAAGATGTTACTGAAATCCGATTTTCACCTATATTTATCAATGTGCAGCAATGGAATCAATACTATGAAAAACCACTCAAGGCAAGAAGCCTGTGATGTCATCGCACATGTCATATGCTGTATTATTGGCGACGTAACTTGGTTAATGCTGTTGAAGGGTTTCATGCCCTTTTTTTTTTTTTTTTTTACATTTATGAAAGCTGCACACCTCATAGTTGCCTTTATTCTGTAAAAAAAAGTAAAATAAAAATACGTGTGTGTGTGTGTGTGTGTGTGTGTGTGTGTGTGTGTGTGTATATATATATATATATGTATGTATATATATATA
>NW_017805135.1:4643424-4663033 GCF_001891065.2 Hippocampus comes
ATATATGTATGTATATATATATATATATATATATATATATATATATATATATATATCACAGAGTACAATCGTCAAGGAGGGGAATTACAACAAGAAAACAACAACAACAAAAAAAAAGGAAGAAAAAAACGAAGGCCATTAAAGTTGTCAGATGAAGGGAACGTGGGGAGCGTTTGGAGTGGATGCGCGAGCTGAATTCCTCGCACGCCGTTTGAAAACTGTAATCCCATTTGAAAGGTCAAAAGTCTCAGCAGGTTTTTTTCCTTTTTTTTTGTTTTGTTTTTGTTTTTATTTGTGGCTTTGTGCTGCCATTTTAAGCTCCCCGACACGCTTTGTACCACGTTCAAAGAGCAACCCAAGGGGTCTATGAGGGGATTAAGTCGGAATGATGACGGCGGAGGAAGGTTGCCGCGTGTCGCTAGCGCGTGCGTGGACTCACGTGTACATTCGGGTTGTCGTCTGAAAGCAAGAGCACGTAGACATTTACAGGTATACTCCTGAGTGTGGGATGACGATTTAGTCAAGGGGGTCCTCCCTCAGTTTGGCCGGATGGTCCCAACATTTGCTTTTGATCTTACGAACAGCACACAAGGAGCTGGTTTACACAGCGGCACAAGAATAGATTGTCACGTGGGACAAGAAGGCACACTTTGTTACCTCTGTACTTACAGTAACTATTTTTCATTTGCGTGCTTTATATTGATGGCCTAAATGATGACATGTCTGCAATTGTCGTTCCTGAAATTGGCATTTGTACATACCAGTTTGCCACCTTTGTTTTCTCACAATGGAATACATTAAAATGTTGAAAAGAGACATATAGTAACACGTTAAACAACTCAAAATAGCAGCCATTATTAGGTAACGAGTTGCTAGTCGTGCCTTACCGGCATCACTAATCACATGGTCATAATGACCGCCTCCACACTGTCATTCGCTGGTGCTCTATCCTGGTTAATGGGCGGTCAATGCGCAAAAGGTCCCTGCCGCAGTCATAATGAAGACTCATTAGATGAATTCAGTACGCACTAAGCACAGCGTAGGATGAATGTTTTATCGGCGAGATCACAGCCGGCGTGGCGATGAAAAATGGCACCGCTCAGCACAAAGCACACGTGGAACGTTGCACAACACAGCTTCAGCCCAGAGGTGCACTGGAGGGGGATTTAACAGCCTCAGTCACTCTCCAAAAAAAAAAACAACACAACTAATCTTCTGTACCTCCACAACACAACAACACCTCTCCCACACTCTCCTGCCCTCCTTCCTACTTCGCATTCCCTGCAGGAGTCTATGAGGGGAGGGGAGGCCCACGCAGTCCACACAGTACGCCGCGTTTGTTTGTCTCTGCGGCGCGCCCGTGATTTGCGCTCAGAGATGCCGTCAGGGCCCCGGCCGAGGCTCTGCGGCCGCGTGTTTGAGCTCAAGGTCTCCACGCTGCACTCCTGAAAGCTCCACTGTGCTTGAATGAGCTGCTAACCTTGGCATTGAAATCAATAGCAGCCAAACTCTTTGAAGGATCACATGCGGACCTGGCCTCTGCTCTGTGCTCTGTGATCACCCGGTGTGTGTGTGTGCGTGTTTGTGGAGGTGTGTGTTTGCGTGTGGACGTCTGTAATTGCTGCTTGTCCTCACTCCAGAGAGCTGCACAGTGCGAGCTCTGGGATGGAGGTTTTGATTTGGATGAAGACATTGAAACCCTCAACCTGCCTTCCCTGCTTCTACCAGAGATAATCACAATACAGTACCTTCATTTCAAGTTATCTTTCCATCCATTTTTCACTGTGCATGTGAGGCTAGCGCACATGAGTCTGGCGGTTTCCATGCGCCAGGCCTGCCTGAATTGAAAAATGTGTTTGAGTCAGTACTTGTAGACCTAGACTTGTCTTCTTTCCGGAACACACAGAACGCTTTCATAAACGGCCTCAGCCATTCATTTGGAAGGAAAATAGGTTTGTCTGCAAAAGGTACAGGAGGTGCCCTTCACTCTTGGATCAGAGAAAGTTCTGAAAAAGATGGTTAGAAAATTCCAATCGCCACATAGCGTGATACGGTTAAATGCTTTATCAATATTTCGTTGTGATACAGCGTCCTTCCGTAAACCTAATTGTGTAATCACTTTCAGTCACTTGCTTCCATCACCCCTAAATAACTTTAAAAAGAGTGTTAAACAGAGACAATAGAACAGACACAAACACCGCACATCTTTCATGAAAGCTGTTGAGAGCGAGAAAACTTCTCACACTGAAACTGGAGTGATGGGAAGGCTCGCAATGACCAAATACATTCTTCCGATTGCAACCACCCGTAATTTTTCTTGGTCTCTTTCTTTTTGCTCTGCTCTCTCATTCCTTTCCGCTCCCTGCTGTCCTCATTATTTATCTTTAGTCTACTCCATTACCAAGCCTCCCTGCGTCCCTACGCCTTCCTGCCTTCTCCTATTGATTTTCATTTATAGGTTTTCATCCCTTTCACTCCCATTTCTCCTCGCCTCACCTCAGCCAGAGAAAAAGTCGGCGCATTTCTCGTGCTGTTCTTTTGTCCGAGCGTCGCAAGACCGCGCCGCACGGCGACAAAGAGTGCGCCACGGCAGGTGAAGGGGTCCGTCGGCAGCGCGCCACTATTCACAAGACAGAAAGGTCACCTCAGCGCACTTGTAGCAGGTGAAAGGGAGCTGGTGACTGACCAGAAAGCTTTCATGAGAAAAGTCGTTACCAGCAGATGAAGTGATTGATTGTGCCACGTTTAATTAATGTAAGGTCGACTGTGTACATTGTGAACTTTAACATTAAACATACCGGTAATGTTTGGACAGCTATTCATCGATCTGTTTAGCGCTAGCTAGCTAGACAGAAGCTAGCTAGCTAGCTAGACAGATATATAAATAGCTGTCCAAACATTACCGACAGACAAACTAGCTAGCTAGTCTGTCTGTCTGTCGGTCAATTTGTTTCTTTCTTAAAAAATACATTTTGGCTTGGGACATTTGATTTAATATATATAGTTTTAAAAATAATCTTGGTTGAGGAGCTAGAATTAGGAAGAAATAAAATTTTAAAGATCTGATCTTTTTTCTCCCCCACGCTCACTCAATCAGCGTGTTATGAAGTTACAGTTATAAGGTGTTGCCGAGCGGTGTGTGTGAGCCGAGGACAGGAAGAGTGACATCAATGAGGCAGTTGGGGGTTTGGAAAAGTAGAGCATATGATTTAGCGTAGTTCCTTGTTGATGAGCTCCACCAAAGACTCTTCTTATCTTTGCCCAGGCAGAATTGTCTATACAGCTTGTTGTGTATTGATCTTAATAATGCAGGTGTACCTAATGTAGTGTCCAGCGAGGACACTGTGATACGCAGTAATACATCTTCACTTATCTAGCACTTTCACAACAGCTACCGCTGTAGCAAAAGACGTTACAGAATACTGTACATAAAATACCAATAATACATGTCATCTTGTCGCTTACCCGAGATGGTCAGCATTTAAACTGTTTGTTTTGACTCTCCGAGCCAACAAGGAAGTGAGTGTGTACCAGTGGATCAAAATGTCAACTATGAAGGCCGATAACGAAACGGCAGTATTACGCTTGTGCTCTCCCGCGCCTTATTCAAACACGCTAATATTGATGCTGGTTATTAATTGACCAGACAGGGTTATCAGAGGAAACGGGCTGTCGTACTCTTGATAAGGACAGACGCCGTTTTGCTAAAAGCAGCGCCACCATCAAGACGCCACTGAACAGACTTCTGTATTACGAAGTGAGACATAGGAGAACGTGGAGGAATGATATGAAGAGGTCGGTCAAATGCAAAAGCTGACAAGTGACATTTAGACAAAAATAGGGCCATGGCTACAAGCAGACTGCCTATCGTGGCATGGGTCAGTGGTACATTTCCTAAGCAAGGAAACCCAAACAACGATGCAAAGTTAATTTAAGTTACGGTTACTAAATTCCCGTGATACTTAAACTCAGCAAGCACTACACAAGGAAACCAGTGATGGAAACATAGCCATCCATCCCTCCATCCATTTTGCGATCCGCTTTATCTTCACAAGGGTTCGATTCCGGCTCCGGCCTTCCTGTGTGAAGTTTCCATGTTTTCCCCGTGCCTGCATGGATTTTCTCCGAGTACTCAGGTTTCCTCCCACATTCCAAAAACCTGCATGGCAGGTGTATTGGACACTCCAAATTATCCCTATTTGTGATTGTTCGTCCATATGTGCCCTTCGATTGGCCGGCAACCGGTTCAGGGTGTATCCCACTTACTGCCCAAAGACAGCGACCCTTATGAGGAAAAGCCGATTCGAAAATGGATGGATGTATCACATTGTGAGAATTTGTTTTGGAAGGCTTCTTAATTTCTAAAAAAAGTTATTTATATTTATTCTTAAGTCAGGGGGAAAAAATGTTGTATGCTTAGCATCTCATCAAATTTTTTTCTCTTTGCCATCAATGGTACTCTTCTGTGGCGATGTCATGGGAAAAAAAAAAGAAAAAATGTTGAGGGAAATCTTTTAAAGATGCTCACTGATCTGCAGTCTCACTTGCCATTTCAAGCTCTGAAATACTTTGTAAAGTACTTTTAAGGTGTGTGTTTTTTGTTTTCCACAAGTATTTAACTGTACTGTATGGCCTGGGGGACATTGGACTTGAGCTGTGCAGTTGTGCTGTGATGGGATCAACTTGCGCACTTTGCTCCACTCACCTCTAGCGCCACTTTGTCGTTTTCCTCTTTACTGATTGGACAAATTCGCCGTGTCCAGTAAAAACAGGACTCTTTGCCCCTGCAGCCTGGCATTACCAAGAGCTCCATTATTATCCGGTGATCGCTCTGTGACATGACAACACACGTGAAAAATACCACATTGATCACACACACACACACACACACACACACACACACACATTGAGGAGAAAAACATTGATTCCCCAGCGCCCCTCCCTCCCTTGTCAGAAACAGGCGTCCAATCTTGGCCAGTCTGCAATTTTATGGCACAACAAAATGAAAGGGTAATTTCAGCGGCGTGTGGAGGTAGAAACACAAGTGGGAGGGGGACAAAGGGACAAAGTTTGCTGTCTGAAAGGGCTGCAGTGATGATGATGATGATGATAGCAGCAAGGAGGTGGAGAAAGAGCCGAGAGAAAAGCGCTTTGACGTGGGCTGACAGCATCACGCCTCACCAGTCATCTCAGTGGGCGCGCGAGGCAGCCGAGCCGCTAAACACCTTGCAATTTAGATAGTTTACCGGCCTTTGTCAAAGCACGTATAGCGCAGTCGACTGCGGGGGTTTTTAACAGGTTTAAAGTCACTCACACTCTGCACGTGCTCGTTTTTCGCTCCCATTTTGGTTTACTGCCAAACATTAGCGGCACTTGCTTATGCGCCGCGCTACACACGTTTGACGGTTCATGTTAGCATGAATAACAGGAGGTTGTGCGAGCACCGGACAGATGAACAGACCGCTGTTCACTGTGGATGGAAGCCACAGAATGGGGAACAAACAGAGTGAGGGGAGAAGTGAACGGCTAACACACAAGCGGCCACAACACGAAGACATGCTAGGAGGCCCCGAGCAACGGGGTCCAAGAGGTTGGAAAAGTACCCAATAGGGTGAAGGGCACCCCCATGGCGTTGAAGCAAAACGGACATCATGCACCTAGATCATTCGTCCACAAACTGGACAAAAGGTTTGGAAGGATCCGGAATTCCAGGCGTGGGTGGAGACTGAAGAAAACTGTTGAGCTGAACGAAATCCTTATCGGCCTCAGGAGGCCGGACAAGGGTACAGTTAGCCTTTAGGTGTTGAGCCAAAGTGAAGCCACGGAGAGGACAATCAATCTCGGAGACGTTGGAGATGAACTGGCGGCAGGAAAGTTCTTCATCTTTATGAAGAAGGTTGCGCAGTCCAATTCTCGTCCGTCTTCCTTCAGGAATTGGCTTGAGGTCCCGCTCGGGGATGCCACATTGTCTTGTCCAGGGAAACCAAGACAACGAAAGTCTTTTTACAACAATGAGATTTATTTCGACTACAGTACATTGGAGAAACACCATTTACAGATCTGCAGCCCCTCTTATCCTATTTCTTCTTCTTGGGAGGGCTCCGAGTGTACGACAAACTTTAAACATGTTGCCAATAAGGTTATGTTACACAATACTTCATTGTCATTGGTCATACACGTTCGACCGTTGAGAAACATGAGTACCAGATGGGGAGGGTGCCCCCGTTTTGACATCTGTTTGCAGCTCATCCTGTTTTGCAGTGACATGTCCCGACTGCAGGAAAACCACAAACTTGCACAACATCGAGCTTGCATAGCAACCCTGACAGATAGCAGGATGTGTTATACAAGTTCACACTACTGATTATAAAATTTTCCCAACAAGGGAAAAAAAGGCCAAATGGTGAGACGGAAGGAGAAGTTCAGCAGTCTGAGTCCACTTGGCATTTTGTGGTGACAGGCTCACAAATGAAGCACTAAAGCCTTCAAAATTACAGTGGCAGATACATGCTGGATTTGAAGTAGACAAGAATATCCCAAAAAATAATAAAAATAAATAAAATCATCTTCGCTTCCATTTCCAACTTCCTATCTCTCTGAAGCTGGGTTGTCTGCAGTGTTGGCAACCAAAATAAAATTGCAAAGTAGACAAGACACAACGACTGTGCTTTTCATCAAATTACGTTTTTCATTTGTTGGACTACATGAAGTGTTTTTCGGCAAAATGCGCTGAGTTGATTTGGAACTTGTTCGTTAATGTTGACATGAGTTAACGAATGGGGATTTTGGGTGCGAGGGTGAGCTGTAAGAGAGAGATGGATGGATAGATGGGATGCGATAAATGGGCCGGTGTAATATGGGGGGAAGTGGCTTTAGAGGTCGTAACCTTGAGTATTGATCAGGTTTTGTCATTTCCATGGTAACCGGAGGCGCTCTCGCTCTACTATTCGGTCTCACACACACATACGCTTGCCGCAGTACATTACACCTGAAATTCATAATTCCTGGTCGTTCTTTCCTTCATTTGTTTTTTTTCTTCTCTTTCTTTCTTTGTCTGTTTTCTTTCTCTTTATTTTTCAGATTTTCTTTCTTTCTCCCTCTTTTTCTTCCCTTCCTTCATCTCGCAGGCATAGGTGACTGCTGAGACGGTGCAAAGACGCTCATCAATACACACACACACACACACACACGCACACACGCACACACACACACAAAAATCCACCACATGTACACACTTACACAGCTGCTCATCCAAGCACAGGAAGAAACTGAATTAAACCTTAAAAACAATCTGGGCCAGCCAAGAGCACAATTCATCATGATCTGTGTGTGACAGAATTGTGTATATGTGTTGGATTTTGTGTGTGTGTGTGTGTGTGTGTGTGTGTGTGTGTGTGTGTGTGTGTGTGTGTGTGTGTGTGTGTGTGTGTGTGTGTGTGTGTGAAATGCAGAAAGTGTCTCAGCAATTGGCTAATTGAACTACATCCTTCAATTACTTTGCCCACATTTCCGCCTGGTAGGATTCACTTTGATTTCATTATTGTGTACTGATTTCTTCTCGTCCCAGGAGGGACTGCTCTAATTATTTTTCCCGCTGCCTGTTCTGCATCCTCAATCGTTCTCCTCCCGTCCACCCGAGGCTGAAGTCGGGCTGTTTAGTTTGTTCAGGGGTTCACGGAGTCGAAGGGCGGCCCCCTTTTGTGAGAAAATGATTTTCTCTTTGCAGAGGAGGACACTCCAAATCATCTCCAGCAATCTTGGTAATGGCCCTGAGATGCCTCCGCCTTTGTCCCGTAATGGTGACAGATGACTGGCTGGGCAGACGGGGTTCTGTCCTGACGCCTTGCGAATGGCTGACAAGCGCACGCACGCACGCACGCACACACACACACACACACACACACACACCCACACACACACACACACACACACACACACCCACACACACACACACACACACACACACACCCACACACACACACACACACACACACACACCCACACACACACACACACACACACACACACCCACACACACACACACACACACACACACACCCACACACACACACACACACACACACACACCCACACACACACACACACACACACACACACCCACACACACACACACACACACACACACACCCACACACACACACACACACACACACACACCCACACACACACACACACACACACACACACCCACACACACACACACACACACACACACACCCACACACACACACACACACACACACACACCCACACACACACACACACACACACACACACCCACACACACACACACACACACACACACACCCACACACACACACACACACACACACACACCCACACACACACACACACACACACACACACCCACACACACACACACACACACACACACACCCACACACACACACACACACACACACACACCCACACACACACACACACACACACACACACCCACACACACACACACACACACACACACACCCACACACACACACACACACACACACACACCCACACACACACACACACACACACACACACCCACACACACACACACACACACACACACACTTGCATAAGACACCACTCCACCGACAATCAGCATGATTGCGGGTACCGGTAATTGTCTCTTCTTGCGCTACTGTGGTGTTACCGATTATCTTGAACGATCCACCTTAAAACTTGAACTTTTTGTGTCCTTTTGGAGTAAATGTGACATTTTAGAGAGTCATAACTGAGACTCCCCATCATTTCCAAAGCCTCCCTACATAACCACTGCATCCTTCAAAAATTGTAACTGGAAAAATAAAGCCTTTCAGCCTTTCAGGGACAGCAGTTACTACAGTGCGCAGCTTATCATGTTATCAGGTAACAGGTTGTCATTATTGGTGCATGAAAGTGTTAATGTTGCTGCGGCCTTCATTAAATAAACAAACATGGAGGACAAGACTCAGGATCTAAAATGTGTGTCCAGTTTGATGGATGGATGCTCCTTCTTATTCGATCCATCTAAGCAAGAGCGTTGTTCACTGTTGAATTATATCGGACTCAAAATAGCAGAAGAAGATGAAGTTAAATTGGTTAAATTGTTTATTCGCGCAGGTGGCCCCTTGGTTGAGTGTTTATCGGGTCGACCTCACGGTGCAAAGGTACCCGGGTTCCATTCCAGCTCTGGCCTTCCTTTGTGGAGTTTGCATGTTCTCCCCGTGCCTGCGTGAATTTTCTCCGGGTACCCCGGTTTCCTCCCACATTCCAAAAATATGCACGGAAGACTGATTGAACACTCTAAATTGTCCCGAGGTGTGAATGTGAGCGCAGATGGTTGTTTGTCTCTGTGTGCCCTGTGATTGGTTGGCAACAAGTTCAGGGTGTCCCCAGCCTACTGCCCGAAGACAGCTGGGATAGGCTCCAGCACACCCCGCGACCCTTGTGAGGATAAAGCGGACCAGAAAAGGGATGGATGGATGAATGGATGTTTATTCGTGTTTTTTTTAATTTTTTGGGAATTGGAAGAAAATGTTCTTCAAATGTATTAAGTATTAAGTCCACATATTAATATAGAATTTACCTGTAAATATTCTTATTCATCTCGGTCATTTTATTCTCAGGACATTGAGAGAAAAAAAAAAAAAACGCACGCAACTGGACGTTTCGCCTTGCATCCGGGAAGGCTTCATCAGTTTTTTCTTCTTCAACCTTTCCGGGATTATTGTGCTACTGTATGCCTGTTCATTTTTGTGCCCTACAAGAAGCTTAGGTCATAAGGGCGCATATTTTAGAGTCTGTTTTTGCGACACGCTGCAATGTGCATGATTTTTCCGCACTGCGAATCAGTTTTCTTCGCCTAATTGGCCGATTATCGGTTACTCTTACTTTTTATCAAAGTCATTCGAATTTTTGTACTTCAGGTCATTAATGTCTGATTTAATTCCCCTATCTGTGCTCATTTAGGCAATGGCCCAGTACAGTTGCCTTTGAGTGCAGCCGCCACGAAAACTGTTTTTGTCCATTCGTATTTAATCACCCCTGTCTTATTAGCACATGTCACCAATAAGAATCGAAGGCAAGAGGATGTGATCAATGTTGGAGCTCTCATTAGGAGATGGCCAGAAGCAGGCTTGAGGGCAGATTAAAAGGCCCGCTGTAAATATTGGCGGCAGGAGGAGTGTAGGGGTGAGGGGGATTATTTTATTTATTTTTTTGACCACCGTGGTGGATGTGTTGCAATTTTTAGAACCTGTAGATGGCGCTTTGTGTCGGTCTGCCGTGTGATGTTTAGTTGTCTAAGCCTGGTGGTGAAGGTCTTGGACAGTGGCAGCAGAAAAATCAACAGAACATTACAAATGTGAATCGACAAAAAGGTGGCCAGATTTCCGTTTCTCAGGACAGGCCCACTTTTTGGGAGGGATTTCAGCGTGTAGTATTCACATGGCAAGCTCCTTTGTCTTCCTGTGGTGTCATTCCATTCCATTTCATTTTCGAAAAGATTTTCCTTTGTCACCATCCTGTTGTGTGGGGTGTGTTAATAATTGTAATAATAATCCTCACTGACCTGACTGTTAAACTGGCAGGGTCAACAACTGTAAATGTGAAACCTTTGCAGTATTTAAGATGACAAAACGATCCTCAATGAGCAAATAGGTGTTATTAATAATGAGCTGGGCTGAGCCACGGACATCCTATTTGTGATGTGAACACACAGTGAACCTTGCTTCTTTGAATTCTTCTTATCCGACTTTTTCTTCTTTGCATTTACTTTTTACTGGTCATCTGGATACGATTTGACGCTATGCTGCCACTTCTGGTACTCTGACAGACATCTGCATCAGGGAGGGATAAATGATGACTCACAAATGGAATATAGTTGTTTGTGTGCGCGTGTGTGTGTGTGTGTGTGTGTGTGTGTGTGTGTGTGTGTGTGTGTGTGTGTGTGTGTGTTGTATCATCTGGAGTACACCACAAACTTGAGTAAGAAAACACTTTTCAGAAGCAATTTTCCTCGCCATGTGTGGGGACTCACATTTCAAAAATCTGTTAAGATGTGAAAAATAAGTATTTCCTCACCCCGCTCAAGAGAATCAAAGTCTAGCCAAGAATCTGGCAGAATCAAGGACAAGCGGCTATTGTTGACTCTCCAAAGTGAAAAGCGTTTTGTCGCAAAAGTAAATGGTGGCTCTTGACTATACAAATCAATCACATCAACCACCATAAAGTGGATCTTCACTGTTGACCTTCATCTCGCCTCTTTGGCCGTTAATAACCATACTGGCTCTTCCACTGCTTATGCACTGTCCACTGTGGCCTAAATATTTGGCTGAGTCCAAATAAAAGCTGTGTGTGTGTGTGTGTGTGTGTGTGTGTGTGTGTGTGTGTGTGTGCGTGTGCGTGTGTGTGTGTGTACACGCAAGGTGGGTCACTTGATAAATGACGGCAAGGTGGAATAGACTGGCGCTGCGATGGCTTCAGCCTTGTAAAGATGTGACAAATGACGGAGCACAAAGTATTGATTTCAATCTCTCTCTGGCGCACCGTTCTTCTGTGAAAGCCCTGCATGAGTGCGCGTGCGCACACACATACAGCACACACACACGCACACAGACACACACACGTATACGTATATAGAAGTATGTGTGCATGTGGGATGAAAGAAACCAAACAATCATGCATATTCTAGCCACATCTGTATTTGTGGCTGGTGTAATCTTTGGTGTACCAATGCATTGTGTGCTCTGTCTCACTTTGTGTGCAGCTCATGTGTGCATGCGTATATGATTGTGTGTGTGGGGGGTCTTGACATTTTCATTGTAGAGAGAGAGAGCATGAACATGTAAAGACCCCCCCACACACATAGATATGCAAATATAACACAGATGAAGATATTCCAGCCGTTTAGTGTAATGTGGTGTCATGTGTTACGTTGTAAATAGGATCAAGTTCAGTTCAGTGTCCATTTTTGGTTTTGAATGTGAGACACTGACAAATAGGTCTTCATTAATTATTCAGCTAGCAGTGTCATGCGGTTGATGTCAGCAAGCCCCGAGCCTCCTGCCTCACCGCAAAGAAAGTCCCGCAAGTACCCCCAAAGTCAGGACAATGACTGCACGGATAAACATTTAGTTTTAGTTTAAAAAGTAAATACATTTTAAACAGTGATGAAAAAGCCGTGGGCTCTCACTCCCATGACTGCGTCTCCTGCCAGGATGACAGCCCCCGTCATGAAGTTTGCTGATCACACGGTCACACAACGGTCATTGGCCTGATCACCAACGGAGACGAGACAGCCTACAGGAATGAGGTGGCTCAGCTGGTGTCCTGCTGCTATAAAAAAAATAATCTCGCTTGAAATTCTGTAAGGACTAAAGAGATAATATCGACCCAAGGCGGAGGGAAGAGCAGCTCGCAGCGCTTGTCATCAGTGGGACTCGCTGGAGAGAGTGAGAACCTTCAAACTTGTCGGTACCCACATCAGTGATGATTTGACAATGGCCGACAACACACAGCACATCATCAGGAAGGTTTAACAGCGACTACTTTTTGAGGACGTTAAAAACATTTGAAACTTCTCTCCAAACTGCTCAGCAATGTCCACAGATGGACAGTGGGGATCATCCCCGCAAACTCGATCACAGTCTGGTTTGGGAACTGCACCATTCAGCAGAACACAACTGTGTGGTATAGCCTCTACACCACCACACCGTGTATTCGGCAGCCATGCCACAAAGAGATTACCAAACATCCTCAGAGACAGCACACATCCACTACACACACGTTTCAAATGTCTGCCATCTGGCAGACTATAAAAAATTCTTCTACCCATGTCATCAGACTCCTGAATAAATGACATCACAATCTGTCAAGCATGATGTGCGATATGTGTCTTTGGTAATCTTGCTCACTTGAATACTGTATTTATCATCATTTCTGGACTATTTAGCACATCAGAATATTCAGGTAAATTGCACTCACTACATTCATAAAACAAAAACATTTGTATATGTATAAGCAGCAGTCGTCCACGTGTGAACATGTGATATTTACACGGAACAATGGTTTTCTTTCTGGAGATTAACCCATAAATGTAGATATCACCCTGGCAAAAAAGAAACCTTTCCAAGCATTTTTTTTTCTCTGTGCTTATGTATTACACAGTCCTTCAATTTCCTGGTATCCACTCTCAAAAGGGGAAGTACCGTATTATCCGCACTATAAGGCCCACCTAAATGCATTCAATTTTCTCAGAAGCCGACAGTGCGAGCTTAAAATCTGATGCACCTTATTTAAGGATCAATATTCTGATTTCATTTCAAATGTTCTTTGTTATAACAGCAGTGGTTGTGAAATCTCTATATAAATAAAGCTGTATTGTCTTGTATTGTATTCCATTTAGCATAGCTCCATCTAGTGGATGCATAACATAACCGCAGCCACTATTGTAGCTTCTATTCTATGCGCCGTATAATGCGGTGCACCCTTTATATGAAAATAGTTTGAAAATAGACCATTCTTTGAAGGTGCGCCTTATACTCCGAAGCACCTTATAGTGCGGAAAATACGGTAATGTCATATGTTTCCTACACTTCTTTTTGTGAAAAGAGAAGTTCTCTAAGCTTGCTAAAATGTTTGGCTCTCATCTTATACGCTCTTCACCATGAGTCATGACGGCAAGTGGATTTGTCTTGAAACGGGTCAGGGCGCGGAACAAGGAAATGGCCCCAAATATTCTTATGTTTTGTATAAAAGTAGATTTCCCAGACGGAATTTTCAAAAGCAATTCTTTTTCACCACAATGCCATTTTACAAATGCTCTTCCCTCGGACACACTCAGCAAACATAAGAGGTGATCACTATATATGCATGACCTTTTTGTTCTACGTCACATCGCACCTTGCAAGTTTGCGGGCTACATCTCAGAGCTGTTTCCGCTTCCTGATGTGAGACCAAGCCCTCTGAGATTTAAGGACACCCCTTTGTTCTTGTGAATGCACACAACTGAGGGCTAAAATGGTTTAGGGGTAGAATTGAGATTGGCCCTAAATGTTTTGTCGGCAAGAAGCATGCTAGCCCGTAGAAATCCATCAATTAGCCACATCCTGGCGGGCGGACGAACTGATGGACAGACGGGCAGATGGATAGATTAATAGATGCATAGATGGATGGACAGAAAGATACATTTGGCTGCAATATAGGATGGAGGGCACTCATCAGGGGTTCAGTGCAGAGGTCAAAGGCATTGGGCTGATCCTTCTCTCCCTCCTCCTCCTCCTCCTCCTCCTCCTGCTCATCATCATCACCTCATCCCAATCAAAGCCTTCACACTCTTCCAGTGATGTTCGACCGGGATGCATCCAGGCATGCTCTACCCCAACTCATCCCCCACTTGCCTCCCTCCATGACTCTCCTGAGCCTGCTCATTGGTCGTTGGTGTTACAGTGGTGGCGGGGAGGGTGTGCGGACATTACTCCCGACCTTTGAACCGGTGAGAATTGACTCTTCACCAAGCCCGCGGGGTCACTCGCCCTCGACCCGTGAGGTCATCCAGTCAGAGGCAGCCAATGGCCATTGTCTTTGCTTCGGTGGGGGAAGATGGTGGTTGTGTGAGGCAGAGGTGGGGCTCGGGGGGGTAGCTGAGTATGTAAAGCTAGCCTCCCTGCTGCGATGGAGCATATGTTGTAGCGTCTGCCTAGAATGGCTGACTTATACTTTGAAACTCCTGACTCTGAGGTTACACATTTTTACATTTGAATCCCTACCTGCTTTAAAGGGGAATGAATGTCTTGAGCACTTTGTTTTTATAGTTTTATTAGAATATTTGCTGACTCAGTCGAATTTTCAGTAGGACATGCAAATACCAAAACATTCTATAGCTGCAGCCCTAGTTAACAATCAACACGTAATTCCTACTATTACACTGATCCCAAAATGCCGCAAGGCAGGCTCCAACGGGTGGCCATTATCGCTAGGACTGCCAAAAGCCAGGATTAACACACAGACTTCGTGCTGGACCGTGTGTCCCGTAGCCTCATTTTTAAGTGTGTTCCTTGGTGTTTTGTGGCTGAAAAGTGTGAACCGGAGAACTCGGCATGAGTAAAGCCTCCGTGTCATCCTGTCAGATTTAATACACAAGCAACCAGGTCGGGATTGAAGGAGTTTTCCTTGCCGCCGTTTGGCCTCCTGCTGCTCTTGGGGAATGGACTTTACTGGAAAGTGATGGAGCATCCTTACGGTCATGACCGTTGGTGTAATCTAATGACGGCTCACTCAGGGCAGCAGGGAGGAGGAGTGGACATGTTTGAGGGTGGAGGGCTTAAAGGGAGGAGGGGGCGGGAGACGCGTTAGAAGTGTCCGGCCGCTGTTCAACTCTATTCAGTCCAATCAGATAAAATAAGGGGGCCGCAGCTCTTCGTCACGCGGCTTTGTCCTGTCGTGTGCCTTCGCAAGTTCTCCTTCATCCCTTATGAGAATGTGCCATCAATTATTTAGGGGAGGCCACTTTGTAATTGAGATTAACCTTATTCCCTTACATGGCGCTTTGAGGATATTTGCTGCAGACTTTTTGGAGTCGACTGATTGTCAGGCGGCCAGGGAGAGCTACACAGGGGGAGAAGAAGAAAAAAAAAAAAAAGACAGTGCCAAATAAGGCTTTGAGCAAAATACTGTGTATGAAGAAACATGTATTTTCTATTAAGGTATATTCAATTTTTTTTTTAATTAATGGGCATGTATTTCAGTAAATTATTAAAAATTCTGTTTATT
Organism: Hippocampus comes; assembly: GCF_001891065.2. Lineage (NCBI taxonomy): Eukaryota > Metazoa > Chordata > Actinopteri > Syngnathiformes > Syngnathidae > Hippocampus > Hippocampus comes. Next base: position 4,659,205 of record NW_017805135.1, read on the forward strand.
TTCATTAATTTGTTTTTCTCACGTATAAATACATTTTGGAGATGGACCACATCAAATTCGGAGGTGTGTGTTCTTGTTAGCAGAGTTACAAAACATGTATTAATATCATTATTTGTTGTAGTCGTAGTACAACAGTATTTGTACATTTGTATAATAGCTATTTGCTGTTTTACTTTTTTAATTTATTTTACACCTTCGTCTTTCTGTAAATACTGCATAAATCTTAATGACAAAATACCAACGTGAAAGGTCGGCAAAGCTCCATATTTGCTTTGGAGATTATTTGCCTCTACCCATGGTTATTTTTTTATGCGCCGCTGGTGTGACCTCCAAGGATTTATGGGCTGTAAGTTTGAGAGCTTTGTCACAGAGGTAGTATATCAGAGGGCGGCCATTGTGTTCATGCAGTGTGCATCTGCCTGCTGCGTGCTACGCCTGTGCATGCTTCTATGCGTGCCCGTGTGTGTGCGCACATGTGTGGATGTTTGTGTGTTCGTGTGACAGGGACTAATCCCATTAGTGGTCCAGTGCTATGGGAGATGAGCAGGGATTGACAGAGCTCCAATCGTAATAAATTGGCTCTGGCAGCCTCACTCAGACCAATAAGTTCTCACTCTCGGCCCTCCTCTACCTCCTCCTCTTCCTCATTCATCAAGTGCCTCTCAATAAACACAAACGGCCGTCTGGCTAATCAACGCTCTTCATTGAGGCCGTCGCGCTCCTAATGCCGTTAAAGGAACATCATTAGATGCCTGTCGAAATTCAATTAGTTCTTAACTTTGATGCTGTGGTTTAATTCACATTCTTTAACTGACGTGTTTAGAAATATACCTTCAACTCTGATGTAGAAGGAATCCGTTACTGTAATCCCCCTCCCCAAAAAAATATCAGTTAAAAACTGGGCCTCGCAATTACCAAGCTGTGCTTGTCCTAAAAATCTCAAACATCAGGGATATGGATGTCCAATAAAATCAAGAGAGATCTTGTCCGCGAGAGCACAGTGACGCATGAAGCTTTTGAAAAAGATGGCTTGAAAATTGTGCTCGTCAATTAACTACCTATTTAACCCTTGGCCTTGGTTAAGGCAAAAATCTTTGTTCAGATGCTCTTTAAAATCAATAGGGGTCTTTCTTAGCATACCAGTTTCTAACACCTGCAAGAAGATCCACTGAAACGTTGTTTTCATACTTAGCTTGAAATCTGATTTTGACTTCATCTACACCTCTTTGGCTGGTTATATTGAAAAATGAATTGGGTTCTTGCTCTGACATGGAACAAATAGTTCTTCAAAAGTCAAAGATGGTGATCTGCAGTTGCCCACCAATCTGATGTTTATACTGTATTTCCCACATTATAAAGCACTTTTGAGTATAATGCGCACCTTCAGTGAATGGCCTATTTTAAAACGGTTTTCATATATAGGGCGCACCGCACTACAAGGCGCATAGAATAGAAGCCACAATAGTGCCTGAGGTTGCGTTATGCATCCAGTAGATGGAGCTACGCTAAAGGGAATACAATACAAGCACTTTACGGAACATTTAAAATATTAGGTCCAACAAATGAGAATATTGATCCAAATAAAATGCACATCAGATTATAATGTGCACTGTCGGCGTTTGTGAAAATGGAATGCTTTTAGATGCACCTTTTAGTGTGGAATATTTTTTGGGTGGGGCGGGGGGGGGGGGGCATTAAATTGGAAACTGAAAATGTCTCCCAATCAGATTTCAAACATTGAGTAGGAGGAACTTGAAATCAATTTAGGTGTTCCAAAACCAAATTTCCGAAACAGGAATCAGCTGAAAATGCAACAACCTACCAATCTGACTTTGACCTTATCTACTGCAAACCTTCTGGGTCAGACGTATTTCAAAATCAATATTTTCCTTGCTCTGAAATAGAACAACAGTCCTTCAGAAGAACATGAGTTTCTTTCTCTCACATGGACCAATAATCACTGGAACACGGAAGAAGCTCGCGCAATCTATTCAAATCTTCAGGATTCTTGCTTTGACATGTACGCAAAACGTTTCAAATGCAAACCGTATTAAACGTGCGTGGCATCGTCTTGACAATCGATAGTCCCTTTAGCTTCGCTGAAAGTCTGAGTGTGTTTGTGTCCGGTGAACTTCCAAGCCAGTGGGCAACATCGGTGACCTTTAGGGGAAGAAAAGCCCCTGTTCCTGTCATGGCAGACCCACGCTGCTTTGCTGCATGGAAAGGGCACAACGTGTCGATACAAGAGTGGTCTTCTGGCCGGACCCCCACCAGCTCACCGTGATGTACAAAGTACAAACCCCACGTCTGGAGGTCTATGTGGCGTCACTATTGTGTGTCTTGTGTGCGTCCTGAGGAGTTTGTTTGGAGGGGGAAAAAAAAGCAGGGCATGATAGGTTACACTGTTGTTTTGAAGTGTTTCCATTGTTGTAAAGGCTGGCCCAAGATAGCTCAAACTGACATCAAGCTGATGCTGTGCCATCCATGGTGTTGTGGTACTAACTAAAGGGTGACGCAAGACACAATGCAAACCATCTCTTTGCTGAATTTAATGCAAAAGCAGCAGACACCCAAAAAGCTTATTTTTTTTCCCTCATTCTCAAACCACCAAAGCTAATAATGGAGTCATATCATTTTTTTCTTCTTCTGAAAGCAGTGTCTTCACTCATTCTCTGACGTTCCTCAAAACTCAAATTAGACGGGTCAACAGCAAATTGTCATCAGAGGAGGCTTGATCAGTTTGAGAAAATGTAAATCATATCTTGATTGATATTGAAATAAGTACAGTAAAATGTATATATACTAAATAAAATTGAATAAAATGCAAATCAAAATGCCATTTAAGTCTGAATAAATTTGATTATAAATCACTTTTATAATTTTGATAATACGAATAAAACAAGATTTATAAAAGATACAATACAATGTATTTAATATTATCCCCAAAAAATAAATTAATTGATTGAAAGGCTCCAGTGTTAAAATAAATATCCCAACAAATACCTAAAATCCCATAACACATTCTTACAGTACTAATATATATGTTGAGCAGAGTTTTATTCTGCAATATTTGAATTTGTGAGCGTTGGCGTTGTTGCATTCGCACTTCGTCAAATGCGCATCCTTCTTGTTTACGAGACTAGCACTCCCCCCGAAGAAAAAAATAAAATAAAAATATTTACGTCGTTCGATATGATATTTTATCTGATGTTTTTTTTCACTGGGCATTTCCTCTGATGTCCGTGATCTTTCTGATGGTGTCGTAAGGACATTTGATTGTGGAAGAGGTCACCCTCTCATCTCATCTCCCACCCAAGAGACTCTTTCATGTTCCCAGCAGCAAGCCAAAACCTGATCTGGACTTCACTAGTCTGGCCATCTCTCTCTCTCTCTCTCTCTCTCTCTCTCTCTCTCTTTCTCTCACACACACACACTATATGATTATCTGCACCATGATAGCATTATTGACACCAACGCTCTTTACAATTTGTCCACAGCAACCTGTTTGACTCCCACCACATGGGGGGTATTTTTTTATTTTTATTTTTTATGGGATGGACTGTGAACGATGATCATCTGTAACAATGTCATAAAAATGCCCACTCCAATGTGGAGAGGCAGACTGTATCTGTGGGTGTTTGTGACACGTTTATTGGGATTCATCCTTGCCCTGTGCTTTGCCATGTTAGCTGGGAATCACTTAGACAACCAGTTATTTTAACAGCCTTTGGAGGATTTTGGCCAAAATGTAAGGCCCGTAGTTTGTGTTTCTTGTCTTTTATTACTTCCACCAAAAGTAAAGCGTGAGTCAGCAGATTGTTTGGGGGGG
>NW_017805135.1:4680065-4716376 GCF_001891065.2 Hippocampus comes
GAGTCGGCGGATTGTCAGGCGGCCAGGGAGAGCTACACGGGGGGAGAAGAAGAAAAAAAAAAAAAGACAGTGCCAAATAAGGCTTTGAGCAAAATACTGTGTATGAAGAAACATGTATTTTCTATTAAGGTATATTCAATTTTTTTTTTAATTAATGGGCATGTATTTCAGTAAATTATTAAAAATTCTGTTTATTTTCATTAATTTGTTTTTCTCACGTATAAATACATTTTGGAGATGGACCACATCAAATTCGGAGGTGTGTGTTCTTGTTAGCAGAGTTACAAAACATGTATTAATATCATTATTTGTTGTAGTCGTAGTACAACAGTATTTGTACATTTGTATAATAGCTATTTGCTGTTTTACTTTTTTAATTTATTTTACACCTTCGTCTTTCTGTAAATACTGCATAAATCTTAATGACAAAATACCAACGTGAAAGGTCGGCAAAGCTCCATATTTGCTTTGGAGATTATTTGCCTCTACCCATGGTTATTTTTTTATGCGCCGCTGGTGTGACCTCCAAGGATTTATGGGCTGTAAGTTTGAGAGCTTTGTCACAGAGGTAGTATATCAGAGGGCGGCCATTGTGTTCATGCAGTGTGCATCTGTATGTTGCGTGCTACGACTGTGCATGCTTCTACGCGTGCCCGTGTGTGTGTGCACATGTGTGGATGTTTGTGTGTTCGTGTGACAGGGACTAATCCCATTAGTGGTCCAGTGCTATGGGAGATGAGCAGGGATTGACAGAGCTCCAATCGTAATAAATTGGCTCTGGCAGCCTCACTCAGACCAATAAGTTCTCACTCTCGGCCCTCCTCTACCTCCTCCTCTTCCTCATTCATCAAGTGCCTCTCAATAAACACAAACGGCCGTCTGGCTAATCAACGCTCTTCATTGAGGCCGTCGCGCTCCTAATGCCGTTAAAGGAACATCATTAGATGCCTGTCGAAATTCAATTAGTTCTTAACTTTGATGCTGTGGTTTAATTCACATTCTTTAACTGACGTGTTTAGAAATATACCTTCAACTCTGATGTAGAAGGAATCCGTTACTGTAATCCCCCTCCCCAAAAAAATATCAGTTAAAAACTGGGCCTCGCAATTACCAAGCTGTGCTTGTCCTAAAAATCTCAAACATCAGGGATATGGATGTCCAATAAAATCAAGAGAGATCTTGTCCGCGAGAGCACAGTGACGCATGAAGCTTTTGAAAAAGATGGCTTGAAAATTGTGCTCGTCAATTAACTACCTATTTAACCCTTGGCCTTGGTTAAGGCAAAAATCTTTGTTCAGATGCTCTTTAAAATCAATAGGGGTCTTTCTTAGCATACCAGTTTCTAACACCTGCAAGAAGATCCACTGAAACGTTGTTTTCATACTTAGCTTGAAATCTGATTTTGACTTCATCTACACCTCTTTGGCTGGTTATATTGAAAAATGAATTGGGTTCTTGCTCTGACATGGAACAAATAGTTCTTCAAAAGTCAAAGATGGTGATCTGCAGTTGCCCACCAATCTGATGTTTATACTGTATTTCCCACATTATAAAGCACTTTTGAGTATAATGCGCACCTTCAGTGAATGGCCTATTTTAAAACGGTTTTCATATATAGGGCGCACCGCACTACAAGGCGCATAGAATAGAAGCCACAATAGTGCCTGAGGTTGCGTTATGCATCCAGTAGATGGAGCTACGCTAAAGGGAATACAATACAAGCACTTTACGGAACATTTAAAATATTAGGTCCAACAAATGAGAATATTGATCCAAATAGAATGCACATCAGATTATAATGTGCACTGTCGGCGTTTGTGAAAATGGAATGCTTTTAGATGCACCTTTTAGTGTGGAAAATACGGTCCCTAAAATTACAGTAAGATACAAAGTGAAATACAAATGAAATGAAAATAAATTTTAAATAAGAATACAAAAAAATATATATATATATATATATATATATTTTTCCCACTGCAATGACTGTTAGAATATTAAATAATGCAACAACCTACCAATCTGACTTTGACCTTATCTACTGCAAACCTTCTGGGTCAGACGTATTTCAAAATCAATATTTTCCTTGCTCTGAAATAGAACAACAGTCCTTCAGAAGAACATGAGTTTCTTTCTCTCACATGGACCAATAATCACTGGAACACGGAAGAAGCTCGCGCAATCTATTCAAATCTTCAGGATTCTTGCTTTGACATGTACGCAAAACGTTTCAAATGCAAACCGTATTAAACGTGCGTGGCATCGTCTTGACAATCGATAGTCCCTTTAGCTTCGCTGAAAGTCTGAGTGTGTTTGTGTCCGGTGAACTTCCAAGCCAGTGGGCAACATCGGTGACCTTTAGGGGAAGAAAAGCACCTGTTCCTGTCATGGCAGACCCACGCTGCTTTGCTGCATGGAAAGGGCACAACGTGTCGATACAAGAGTGGTCTTCTGGCCGGACCCCCACCAGCTCACCGTGATGTACAAAGTACAAACCCCACGTCTGGAGGTCTATGTGGCGTCACTATTGTGTGTCTTGTGTGCGTCCTGAGGAGTTTGTTTGGAGGGGGAAAAAAAAGCAGGGCATGATAGGTTACACTGTTGTTTTGAAGTGTTTCCATTGTTGTAAAGGCTGGCCCAAGATAGCTCAAACTGACATCAAGCTGATGCTGTGCCATCCATGGTGTTGTGGTACTAACTAAAGGGTGACGCAAGACACAATGCAAACCATCTCTTTGCTGAATTTAATGCAAAAGCAGCAGACACCCAAAAAGCTTATTTTTTTTCCCTCATTCTCAAACCACCAAAGCTAATAATGGAGTCATATCATTTTTTTCTTCTTCTGAAAGCAGTGTCTTCACTCATTCTCTGACGTTCCTCAAAACTCAAATTAGACGGGTCAACAGCAAATTGTCATCAGAGGAGGCTTGATCAGTTTGAGAAAATGTAAATCATATCTTGATTGATATTGAAATAAGTACAGTAAAATGTATATATACTAAATAAAATTGAATAAAATGCAAATCAAAATGCCATTTAAGTCTGAATAAATTTGATTATAAATCACTTTTATAATTTTGATAATACGAATAAAACAAGATTTATAAAAGATACAATACAATGTATTTAATATTATCCCCAAAAAATAAATTAATTGATTGAAAGGCTCCAGTGTTAAAATAAATATCCCAACAAATACCTAAAATCCCATAACACATTCTTACAGTACTAATATATATGTTGAGCAGAGTTTTATTCTGCAATATTTGAATTTGTGAGCGTTGGCGTTGTTGCATTCGCACTTCGTCAAATGCGCATCCTTCTTGTTTACGAGACTAGCACTCCCCCCGAAGAAAAAAATAAAATAAAAATATTTACGTCGTTCGATATGATATTTTATCTGATGTTTTTTTTCACTGGGCATTTCCTCTGATGTCCGTGATCTTTTTGATGGTGTCGTAAGGACATTTGATTGTGGAAGAGGTCACCCTCTCATCTCATCTCCCACCCAAGAGACTCTTTCATGTTCCCAGCAGCAAGCCAAAACCTGATCTGGACTTCACTAGTCTGGCCATCTCTCTCTCTCTCTCTCTCTCTCTCTCTCTCTCTCTTTCTCTCACACACACACACTATATGATTATCTGCACCATGATAGCATTATTGACACCAACGCTCTTTACAATTTGTCCACAGCAACCTGTTTGACTCCCACCACATGGGGGGTATTTTTTTATTTTTATTTTTTATGGGATGGACTGTGAACGATGATCATCTGTAACAATGTCATAAAAATGCCCACTCCAATGTGGAGAGGCAGACTGTATCTGTGGGTGTTTGTGACACGTTTATTGGGATTCATCCTTGCCCTGTGCTTTGCCATGTTAGCTGGGAATCACTTAGACAACCAGTTATTTTAACAGCCTTTGGAGGATTTTGGCCAAAATGTAAGGCCCGTAGTTTGTGTTTCTTGTCTTTTATTACTTCCACCAAAAGTAAAGCGTGAGTCAGCAGATTGTTTGGGGGGGGTTATTGTGGAGGTGTGTGACTTTGCCAGTGTGTGATCAGTTCTGAGATGAGGGTCCAATTAAGATGCACAAATTTTTGTTATTTTTGCAAGCATTCACTTGTTTTTGAAAAACAGTTAATTTTTTTTTTGTTTTTCTGTTGAGTGCGCACAAATCTGGCAACCCACGAGTATGTTTTAATGCAGAGGGACGATGCTACCTCAATAAGCAAGTATCATGGGGGGAGCTCTTAAGGTTATTAAATGTGTATTCTTGGAGTCAAAAAAGAAAATGGCAAAAAAAGGTGTGCAACTCAAAGATAAGAGAATCAGCAGCGATGACATCTCACTGTAGTCGTCATTATAAAAGCCACCAAGACAGTTAAGCGACATGAACTTCAGTTTAGCTAGCCAAATGCTTGAAAATTATCTAAGTTCTGTGTTGTGTGTAGCAAACGGAGACTGGTTTGGGACCATTAAAAAAACCTGATATCATGATGGGTTTTAGTAGCGGCAAACAATGCAAATACAGATACCGAGTGCAAAGTGGCCAAGACCGAGACTGATCTCAAAACCACTTTATAAGGGTCTAAGTCTCGCCTTGGAATTGAGGCATTTTTACATGGTCTGGTGTCAGTCTTGGACGAGTATAAACAAAGAGAATGAATTAAAGAGCATTTGGGGTTGCCTTAATCATGTAGTTGTGTCAAGATTAAAATCATTATTGTTATAGTTGAAGTGATAGTTGCACATTCCTAGTTTCGGCGTTTGTCTGTTTTTACATTCATGCTTTGATTTTAAAAAGCTACTCAACAGCTCCATAACTTGGTCTTTCGCAAGAACTTATTTGGAGGACTACCTGTTACTCTTACTTAAGTCATAATCCTATCAAATAAAAGCATTGCTACTTGCACACAATTTGTGATTGCTCCATCAAATTTTGGTGACGACTTGAGACTTACTGTCTCCTTACTCCCACCTCTGGTTGAGTGCTACTAGTCCTTTGAGGCTTGTGTTTTGGGTCGTGTGTGTGTGTACTTTAATACTTTTGTATTTATATGTGCACACTTGTGTCCAGTGTGCGCATGCATCAGTGGGTCCATTCGAGAAGAAAAACATCTGAAAGCGTCTCTGAGAGCCATCGGAAAGAAGGAAGAATTCACTTGGATGTCGTCTTATTGTGTGCTAATGATGTCTTGGCTTACACTTTTCCGGTGGTGATCGGCTCTGGAGTGGCCCTATATATAAAGTACCTTGTTAAGCAAAGGTGGTCGATAGCGTCGACGGCGTTTGTGTGTCCTCATTATCTGCAGGATGTCCCTCAGTTGGAGAGGGGAGCCGAGGAGGCCCTCATCGATGATGAGCCCACGCACTTGTGTGTGGGAGCCATCACACTCATCGATCCCACTCATAATCTCCGCATGACCCCCTAAGCAGCATGAATTACACCAGTGGGCAGTGCCTTCACTGTGTGTGTATTTGTGGGCGGGGGGGTTTGAGAGCTAGGGCTGGGGGTCTCCATAATTACAGCAGATGAAGATCGTATCGCGGAGACCTGCACACGAGGGAAAGTGGATTAAGTGGGGAGCATGAAGAGGTGTGAAGAACGGTGAAGGTTCTTCATGTGTAGTCCAGATAGCGCTGCTGCAGTCTCACAAAGGTGCTCTTTACTCAACACTGTTTTTCGATGAAAAGAGTCCTTTTGGCTATTTCTTGGGAAACATAAATATTTCGATGTGGAACCTACCTTCATCTATTCACTGAAAAACTCTATTTTGTTTTTTTTTTCTATAACACTGTAAAGATCCATCCATCCATTTTGTAATCCGCTTATCCTCACGTGCTGGAGCTGGATCCCAGCTGTCTTCGGGCAGAAGGCGGGGGACACCCTGAACTTGTTGCCAGCCAATCAAATGGCACACATCAACAAATGGCCATTCGCGCTCGCAATCACACCTAGGGACAATTTAGAGTGCTCCAGTAACCAGCTACGCATGTTTTGGAATGTGGGAGGAAACCGGATTACCCGGAGAAAACCCACGCAGGCACGGGGAGAACATGCAAACCCCACACACGAAGGCCGGAACTGGAATCGCACTTTGCACCCCTGCACTGCGAGGCCGACATGCTAACCAGTCAACCACTACTCTTGAGATATGTCACAAAGTGTTGTCAAAGCTCTAACTAATAGGAAAGTAGTAATTGATGTGAATGAAGTGTGTTGTAATGTAATGCTGACTTTTATCGAAAGAGGAATTTTTAAAAAATTTAATTAATTATAATTTAATATAATTTTTATTTATTTATTTATTTATAATTTTATATAATTTAATGTAAATTAATAATAGCAAATTAAAAATTAAAAAAATTGCCCAATTGTCAGTTTGTGTGTCTCCCGTTTTCAAAAAGACAGTAGTCTCAAACTAACAAGCATCTAGCTTCAAGTCGAAAAAGTGACAATTCCAGATACTAGACAGTAATTCACGCTGCAGAACAGCCACAAATGATTGTCAGCCGTACAGAGTATAATAAGCTTTATGGCTCTTTTATTTTTACGACACAATCCCAACCATAGCTTCTCCTCTTTGCGTCCTTTGGCTCTTTCTGCTTATTTTCCCGGGGAGAGGGAAAAGGAAAAAAAGGCTCGGGTGTCATATGAAGGTTGTCATACGAGTGGGCCTGTACATCAAACCGGATGACCTTAGCCTCTGCGACAGTCACCGCAGTGATTGTGAGTATGCGTTGTCCTCCTGGCATGTTGCAGAAAAGCTTGTAAGGCAGCAGGCGCGCATGTACATTAGAGGCGTACCGTCTTTTGTCTCTTTTCCGCATGCTCGGTCTATCACCTAAACTACAAAAATGCTAAGCCTGCTGCTGAGGTGTCAACGAGCTGCGCCGAGGCAACTCCTCGAGTATCGGATTTCACAGGTGGAAGATTATCATTGATTCGCTCACGGAGCTGTCAGTCGGCGCTCAGCCACCAGGAGCAGGCTGACTGACAGGCGCGGGGATGGGTGGCCCGCAGCCAACCACCGGGAAGGATGGAGGGAGATTGAAGGAGGGATAACGCACAGGGATGGGGGGTAATTGATGAATGTTTGGTTTGCGGGGGGGAAAGCGGGATGAGATGGACAGAGATGTCCGGAAAAGAGAGATGGGGGGTGGGAAATAAGGGTTGAGAGCGGAGAAAATGGAAGTGATGAGACACACTGACAGTGGGGGTATATTCCCCAGTGGACAGCAACGCAATAAATATGTTTATGTTGCTTGATCTTGATCCAAATACAATGAAGCTGTTTGCCAGATGCATCCGTAGTTGCATTTGGAATGACCTGGATTTACAGAGAAATTTGTCAAAAAATGTAATCTGATCCTCATTAATGACATGAGACAATTTTGCTAAAACAAATACCTTACAATCAATTATATATCCTGTGAGCATTCACAGCGCAGGGATGGAAAGATTTAGGTGAGCCCTTTGGGATTGTGACTTCTCCAGGAGCTAATCAGAGTCAAGTGTCAGCTCACCTGAACTGCAATAAATGTGACCAGATTGGAGGTATTAGTTAAATCGACATTGCTCTTTATAAAACACACCCATTTTGAATGTTCTTTTCTCAAGAAACATTGCCCGTTCAGTTCTTTGAATACCTCCAATTAAGACTGCTTCCTCTATGTCAAAATTGGAACTAAAGCTTGATCTGGACAGCATTCATCTGAAGTATATTCCTTTTCTCTGTTCATTTCTGCACCAAACGTTAAAATGGCAAAAGCGGAGGTAGCCCACTCTAGCATTTCCATGCTTTTTCTAACCACTAGGCTAAAATTCTGCCCTCAACTTGAAATTGTCTTAGTGCATTTCCACTATGAAGGCACTCAACAGTGAGACAGATAAACCAATAAGTATAAAAGTGACTAAGACACCTCACTCACACTGCAACTTTTTCGTGGGTAACAGCCGGCTTTAGATTCAGTTCTCGTTCCATCTCCAAATCGCCCCGAATCGGATTTATGTCCACTAAAGTGTCTCCTTTTCTAAAAAGATCATGTGCTCTGCCTGGCCATTGTGTCATATCGCAATGTACGACATTTACATTTGAAGCATTCAGCTAATGCGCTCGCCCTGGAACGAAGGTATGACAAATGTGTAGGAGTGACACCTCGTCTTCGTCGTGCAGCGTCTTTGAGTGTGGATAAATCTTGTTTGTGAGATGCCTTCAGTGTCTCTGCTCGCGTGTACTGTATATAGAGCACTTTAATCAACTGGCTGCAACGCACACACACACACACACACACACACACACACACACACACACACACACACACACACACACACACACACACACACACATTAGTTTCTGTCATTGTGTCTCATACACATTACACACACCCAGCAGTGATGGCCTCAAAGAGTCGCCCTCATATTGTAAAATGTCAGTGATTCAAGATTTTATGTGCGAGCCATAAACCAATCAAGTGTGATTGCTTGGCTTCACTGCGGCGTCCTATAGTGCAGGACAAGATGGAGGCTAATAAATGACACAATGACTCATGCCACATGTCAGGTACAAAGTTCTCTATGCGTTTTTGGAGACGCAGCACAAAAACGTCCGTTTGTTATCAGTGCCTTATAGCAATCTTGGTATTGCAGGTGTGATGAAAATGTGTTTTAGTTTAATCAAACATTGTTCAAGAACAAACAACACATCCTTTTCCCATGGCAATGCGGTTCACTCAAATTTAACACTTTTTATGGAAACGGCTTGTCTTCATTGCTGACATTTGACCGTCCATTGCATAGCTTGTAACAAGGCATTTCGGTTACGTGGTGTCTCGGTCTGAACGCTGAGGGGCACTATGTAGGGAAGTTCACTGTAAATTCCTTGTCGCTCTGTCTGACAACAGAAAGAGAATTCATCCTAAAATCCAAAGCAAAATAAACAAAAGCAAATGAATCATCCCAACTGCGTGGTTGTATATCGTGCATAAATCATCCCGATACAATTGTTAATTCCGCAAGTGATGCATTTTATAATGCATTGTATGCAGTTTTCAAAATCTTCAGCAAATATAAATCTGAAAAGTGTCATGTGCATTCTTACTCAGCCTTCTGTACTCTAGTAACCATAAATACAATCAAGTATGCCAAATTGAAGTCTCCCACAGCGGTGTCGGGGTTAACTTTACTCTTACAATTATTTGTCACCAAGACTTTGGAACTCCAAACCGTTCGCTGTGATTCAAATGCAGGGTTAACTCCCACACATGCAGTTCAACCACCAATCACCATAAGCCATTAAACAACCTCCCATCATGCCGTTGCCATGATCTCACTGTGACCATCAAGTGCAAATGTGACCTCCATAAGAGTTTCATTGTTTTTTTTTTTTTTTTTTTTTTGCAAGTGGTGACACATTATTTACAGGCGGCTGCCGGCTGTCTCCGCATCACCTCGAGGTGCCTGTGTCACGCGCACGCACACGCGGAAACCTCACCGTCACTAAGACACACAACTGGCTGCTCATCCCAATCCTCTTGTCACACAACCCCTGCCCCCATCTCCTTCTGTCCCTTGAGCCTGACACTTCACCACCACCTCCTGCCTCTGTCTCTCCGTGTATTTGTCTGTACATGTATGCTCGTGTGTGTGTGTGTGTGTGTGTGTGTGTGTGTGTGTGTGTGTGTGTGTGTGTGTGTGTGTGTGTGTGTGTGTGTGTGCATGACACATGTTGAAATAGGGCGGTGTCTGTATATGCCGACAAACCTTGATAGCGACTGATGGAGGAAGCCCATGCGGCACAAATAGACAAAGAGACAGAGCGGTCCGTACAGGTCAAACTTGGAACTGAAAGAGGCCAACCAGTCACGCACTGTTGATCACTTACTCACACAAGGAAGAGCGCACGTTGGCCACAAAAGGTCACGTTTGTCACAAGAAGACTCAGGAAAATGTAACCACCAAATTAAGGCCTCCTTCAGGGATGAGAGCACACATTTAGGAAGTGTAAGTGAAAGGACAGCATTCAGCCAGTTGAAGTGACACTGAAGCTACTGTCACTATGGCATGTTGTATTAAATAAATAAATAAATGACTGAATAAAACATAATCAAAGAAAATGGAAAGAAATAATCTGGTTTTCTGAACAGCCAAAGTCCACTCCGAAAGGCAGTTTAGTAGTGTCAAACTCCCCTCGGGCCAGGGGGACGGGTGGCCGGCGGGCACATCAGATTCAAATGATCAGGATTGTTATCAGGCTCCTGCAAAGCTTGAGTGTTTGTTTGAGGTGCGTTGCAGCAGGGAGAGGTGGAAAACATGCAGGAAAGCAGCACCCGAGGACCGGAGTTGGCAACCGCTGTTTTAATGGGTGTGGCCTAGTAAATGATATCAAGCGCTGGAGTTGAGTTTGCCCATTTTGACCACTTAGTCTGCGTGCGTGTGTGAGCGTCAAGGCGCAACTTTCGCCTGACTGAGTCTCCCTGCAAGTGATCTCATTTCGTATTTGTGTTTGAGTGTTTTTTTGCCTGATTCAAAAAAAAAACGCAGCAACGATGCTTTTGTTTGACTTTTGCATTTCTTTCATTAGATATTAAAAATGTCATTCCTTTAGATAGGTGTGAAATATCCTGTATCGATATCACAATAGTCAACACCCTTATCGCATGTTTACCCAACATCTTGCAGCCCGACTTACATGAGACAATTTAAAACAAACCCCGTGTTTTTTTATTTATTTTGCACACAATTACACAGAAAAAAAAATAAAACCAATCCTAAAACTAATACTAAAAACTCAACTGAAATGAGTTTTTGAAAATAAACTAAAACTACTTCAACTAACAAACCCGCTCTGAAAACAAATCAAAACTAGCTCAATTACAAAAAACTGTGAAGCATTTCCCCTTGAAAGATTGTAAAGAGTATCTATCGTGTATTGTACGAAAATTTAAAAAGCACAAAAAATTTATTTTAATGTTCAATGTACCTGTTACTGCAAATAAAAATATTTTTTCAAACCCGGTGAAATCCAATTCCACATCACAATGAACAGCATGTAGCTATCGATCTGCATTACCAAAACAGTCAGTGGCTTTTGTTTGTTGGCGTAAACCATTAATGAACATGTCATGTTCGGTCACTCTGGCGGCTCTTTAAAGCCCCGTTTCCACCAGAACAGAACAGCACTGTTCAGTTCATTTCATTAATTAAAGGATGGCATTTTTGGGGTGGGGGGGGGGCTTACATTGTTCTAAAGTGAACAGCGAACGGTACCCAAAACGACTCATTTGTACTCATTTGGAGCACACTTTTGTTTACGCGCCAACCATGAAGAAAGAGTCACTAAAGTGACAGTTGACTGTTCTCTGTTGACCAATCAGTAGACTGCAATGTTACAAACAAAGCAGCTAATTATACAATAACAGCCCCTGCATTAATTTCTCCACCCATGACTTTACGGCCAGGCTCGGTGAAGATCTGCCACTTTCAAACCATGGCCAAACTCCAACTTCTGAATCACTGAAATCGCCCATGCCATGAGGGTATGTGACCTGTGACGGAAAATGAATTTCACGTACAGTGTTACTTGACGTGTTTATTTATGGAAAAAATACCTGAAAAAAAAGAATTGTGGTGCTTCTGGGGGCTGGTAGGGATGAATGGGATTTCAATGCACTTCAAATTGATTTTGATATACGACGAAATTAAGTTCCAAGCTTGTTCACAGAACTCATTAAACTCCCAAATCAAGGTACCGCTGTATTTTGAATCATGCTGTTGGCTTAAGTGTTCACCTGATTGAAAGTAAAAGTCTTGTGTCAGAAAACCACTCATTAGGGTCCATCTGTGTTGCGCTCAAGACCACTTGACAGGCCAGCTGAGTGTTAACAAGCAACCAGTGCTACTCAGTAATCTGCCACGTCTCTCCGGCGACGGCTGGGAGATGATGGAGGTGGATTACGTAGAGAATGCAGACACTCAGGTAAAATCCCCCCTTTCCAATCTTTCACTCATGACCCGCCGTCATGCTGCAGGAGGAAATCAATTATCACTTCCCCCCCCCTCCCCCCCGTCACAAATGGCCACCGCGCAGGACCGAAGGAAGATACCACAGCAACAGAAATGAAGGAATAATGAATTATTCCATTTTGGAGGGGAAAAGGAGGGCAGGCAGTGACAGATGTGGGATGCGTTTAATGAAATGCAACTGGGCTGTCAAGTTATCCAAGCAGAAAGGATGCGGATACCTCCCACGGACGCTCCACAAACAGGATGCTGGAAGTTAGCCTCGGGCCATTCTCTTAGTTGTGCCTTGGCTTGTCAATGGATTTGTTTTAAATTGTCTCATGTGCACCTTATTAAGGGATATGTTGGACTTGTTCGAGCAATGTGTACAGTTTTCGTAAGTCTTCTTTAATTTCTTTGAGGAGGAAATCGTCCCCTTGCAATTCCCTCTCTCTGGTGCTAGATGGAGCCCACCCTTCTTCGCAAAGCCTCCAGGGCAGCTACAGGGGCCCACCGGGCCAAGGCCTGTGCAGCCCCCAGGGGGGGTCAGAGCCGCTGTGAGAGGCTGAATGCAACACACACACACACACACACACACACACACACACACACACACACACACACACACACACACACACACACACACACACACACACATAGAGGAGAATAGAGGCTGGGAAGCACAATAAAGGATAACATTGATGGAGGTCCTGGCAGGGGGCTGTGAAGGCTGGTCCGGAGGGAAAAAAAAATCCAACTATTTTGGTATTTTAAAAAACATTTAAAAAAATACCACTTTGTAGAGGCCTTGCTCAATGGGTTAAAAAAAAAATCCAAGGTCTAAAGCTAGTCTGCAGTCTGAGCGATAAACATCCATTCTGTGAATTCTGTTCTTTAAATGGGGCGAAATATTGATCTGTCTCAGCTGGCCCTGAAGTGCCTTCTCTCACTAGCTGTGTGTGTGTGTGTGTGTGTGTGTGTGTGTGTGTGTGTGTGTGTGTGTGTGTGTGTTTGTGTGTGTGTGTGCGTGTGCGTGTGTGTGTCAGAGAGAGAGAGAGAGTCCGTGCGTGCGGGCTTTGTCTTTTAGGGCCCAGTGGGGGTGGCGGCCATAGGAGGTTACCATGGATACAGCCTCAAACTCGGCCCCCCTTTTCCCCCTTGCCCTCACCCATCACCGTCACCTTCCCACATATACACATGCACATGCATACAGTTCAACGAGGTGTAAAAGTTCACGCGTTTAAACACACAAAACACAGGCACAGACTCTGTGTTGTGGTCAAGAGATATTACACATTTCCAAGGTGTTTCCATTCATGTCACTCTCATGGCCCATCAGATAAAGATAAATACAAAAGTGTAGCCCTGGGCAGCAAGTAACACACACACACACACACACACACACACACACACACACACACACACACACACACACACACACACACACACACAGGAAGGAAACAGACAATGATGGTGGAGGGAAAAAAGCGCATAACACTAATAGGAGACACAGACTCATCGTTCATCATTTCCTTTCAATTTAGCCTCTGTCTTCACACACACACACTCATACACACACACACACACACACACACACACACGCGCACACACACACACACACACTCACCTCACGCACGCAGTGAGGTATGCGCAAAATGTATTGATCCCTTGATGCTTTACTCACATGAAAACCGCACTGTTGTGCACCTCTGAAATACACACACACGCACACACACACGCACACGCACGTCTTTGGGAATGAGACATGAGGATGACTGCCAGGTAAAGCAAGTTAAATGCCCCTCATAAGGGCAGTGACAAAGGTGTATTGTCTCTTGGCAAAATAGCATCATTAGACACACACACCCGTTGAACTTGCAAACAAACAATACACACACTAAGATAAGCGGGTGGGAAAGCTGCGGTCCGCAGGTCATAGACTGCCCATGAGAGTGCATGAAGTCCACCTCTTCAACTAAATTACAATTGGAAGCAGCATTGACCAGGTCCTCGCAGCTCCCGTTTCATGGGAAATCCTCAAAATGATTGCAAGACGTTGATGTCATTGATGTCATTCTCATGGAATAGGCAAAAAAAAAAAAGTTTGGCAACTTATTTAGCCATATTTGAAAAATGTCACAACACACCAGCTAGAAAAAAAGCCCCCAAAAAGTGGATGTACTCTCTGCCATGTAGTGCAAGATCAATTTACACCAGAATACAGCTGCTTGCAAAAATTGCACAGCGATTCCAAGAAGGGCTTTCTAATAATACCCCAAAGGAACTGTGAGGATGAGGTGATCAAAATATCCTTTGAATGAGAATAAACATTCATTCATTAAGTATCGGTGGACTGGAAAAGCCTGTGATTATAAAAAGAACAAAAAAAAAGCACAGTTCAAACATACAAATAAATAAAGCACTGTTTCTTCTCAACGATGATGTCGATGATGAACGATTCCAGAGGATTTCATTGCGGGGCAGAATGTGGCCGCCGCTGGGGAGGGGCACGGGGGGTGGATCGATACGCCCGGGGTCAGTTACAATATTTAGGGTCACATGATTCCAGGGCCAAAATAAATCAGGACTGGAACAAAAGAAGAAGGGGGGAAAAAAGGTGAGGTGTGAATGCTGGGATGGGCCCAAACGGAAGGCTGATGAGTTAGAATGAAAGGTGGACACATTTTCTTATAGGAGGCTCAGGATACAAACTCTGCCCGTGTCTGCAAAAAGGCATCAGGCAGAATTCGATCTGCTGGAATTGTGTGACTGTGCATCTGTGGGTATGTTCATTATTGATTAAAGAGCTGGTGGTGATTTTCTGACACCGTGTTAAACTGAGCTAACAGGTTTGTTGCAATCAGAAGGTCGGAATATTGGATGACATGTTTTCAAAGTCCATTTACAGGAGGCTGGTCAACCAATTTTTCCCCAAAGGAAATAATCTATCCCAGGGTCAATCTGTGGCCATCATGAAGCGTTTCATATTTTAAAGGAGACACATTATCCATTCTTAGACTCCGATCTCGTACTATTGTGTTAGACATGATTTCTTCAACCTATCCTGAGCATGAAGTATTATTTTACGCCTACCTGACTATCAAAGCAATGCCGAGAGCATCTTTCAGTACCAAGACCATCGTGGGTGATGCTGGACAAGGCTTCCAGCTTCCACTTGCGGACGCAGATCCCTAGAATGTGCAAACAACGAATACAGCTAAAGACAATGAAAGCATTTTTGCTAGTGGAGACGGCATTCCATCCATAGTTTTTCATAAATGTATCATTATGAATCTTGGAAAACAGTCATTTCCGGGGTGGGGGTGGGGGGACGAAGCCACAATTGCTTAAGAAAAATCTGAAGTCTCACTGAGAGTTTTTGAGGAATATTTTTCCAAGTTCACATGCACACACACACACACACGCACACACATTCAGAATCACATTGATTGAATCAAGCTCTGTGCTTCCAACAAAGTGAAAATCTTCACCTTTTTTTCTTGGAATTTCGCTGTTTGGTTTCTGGGGACCTCAACATCTAAAAATAAACAAAAAAAGCCCCCATTTTTAAAAGCTGAAGAAACGTTGCCCTTAACACCGACTGGTTTGACGGACTGACATGAAATTGACTGGACATTTCTTTCATAAGGGCGCACCAATAAGTCTCAAGGACACTTGCGCAGACCCGTTCGTACATGACGTTTAGCTTGAAGCAAGCCAATTCCAGGTCTTATGCTTTGAATGAACTATGATGGAATCCACAAATCAAAATTCATGGTGATGGTCATGATAAAGCTTCTGTTTCAAAGAAGAGGGTGAAAATCAAAGCCCAAAGAAAGATGAATGATATCAATTCCATTTTTCTGACATATCACTCATAAGCCTCACGATGACCTTAAACTGAACGTGCGTGAGCTTATAATAGACATCTCCTCTTTGTGCTCATGTGTGCTTTTGCAAGTTTCTGTTTGTGTTATTAATTGGCGGCTTTGTGGCTCCATTGAGGACGGCCTGACCTCTGAACTCCTTAACAAGCCTCCTCCACCACCCCCCTCCGGCATGAAGTCTCCCAATCTCACAGTGCCTTAAAAGAAATTAGTCACGCGCTTTAGCACGCGCACGCCGCCCATTGTTGAGGGAGTCCGAAAGTGTGTCAAAGAGGTTTCATGGTTGCCCTTAAACAGCTCCGCAGCAGCACGCACACACACGAGTCCTTGACCTTGGAACGTGACCCTTAAAAACAAAGACATGGTGCCTGGTAAGGGCTGCGCTCACACACACACACACACACACACACACACACACACACACACACACATCAGCGAGGACTGGGAATTTGACGCTTCTGTTTGACCCACTTTATAAGAAGACAAGCATGACGCCCGAATGCAACCTCTTAAACGTGCTTTAATACACAGCTAGGCCATAGCGCTGCTTGCCGGTTCACAACGCTTTCTGCTCATTTGCCCTGAAGGCGATGTTGCGTATGTTTGTGATAGAGTGACCATGCAACTCAAAACTGACCATCCTTTGTCAAGACATTTCTGGATGGATGGACGGATAGGTTGAGATGCACGCATTCGTCAAGGGATTTTTGGAGGACTTTGGATTGACGGGAGGGCATTGGATTTGTAGTCGTACAATAAAACTGATGGAAAGGCCTCAAATTCAGGAGCGGACATTGACTGCATAAGCCAACACTGACTCCTGCCCATGCATGTGCACAACAGCTGCAGTGTGCGAATTTGCATCGGGCCCTGGTGGTGATTGAAAGTGTGTACCGATTATTGATTTCCCACGGAGAAGTTGCTAAAAGTCTGGCAGCTAATCCAGACGGGCAGTAGATAATGACGCGTAATGAGCTAATGACTCGCTGAAATATTTAGTAGCGCCTCAATAAGGTTGCACTATTAGAGATTGGCCGGGTCGTTAAGAGGGAGCGTCTGACGAATGGCACCTTCGATTAGTAACGCCCGGAGCTGTCAGGCAGGTGCGCACGCACGCACACACACACACACACACACACACACACACACACACACACACACACACACACACACACGCACACACCTAAGAAGACACGCATGTAGATACACCCTCATGGTCAAACATGTGAGAGGGAAAAACATAGCCGCTCGTAGTATCAAGAGTTGTACCATTGATCGGTCAGCTTTTAAGAGAGTGACCTTTTGCAGAGGGCTCCTCTGGCCTTGATAAATCTGATCCGGGGGGCCATCTGTGTCTGGGTGGGAGCGGCCTATCCGGGATGGGACCCCAGAGAGGAGAGCAAGGGAGGAAAGTGGTGGACGGAGGAGGGGGAAAAAAGATCGGGGGGAGAGGGAAGAGTAAAACAAGGAAAGGTCAAGGGAAGAAGATGAAGGATGTAAAAGATTGTTTTGGATGGTGAACATGTGATTTTACTTGAACTAAGCACTGTCACAACAATCTAGTTTTTGCTCCGTACGGTACACTCAACACTAATGTACCCCAAAGGGCTTATTCCTGGACCTTTTACAGGAGCTCAAAGTTACAGGTACATTCCCGAGCTATAAAAGTCAAGTGTCAAGAATACAAAACCCAAAGAACAAGTCATACTACCCCCTCTAAAAGTTCAATGATTGATGAACTTTTATAACTTTCTAACAATACAATAACTACGACTGCAGTATCAATGTAATCAATCGAAATCCACATTGGGCTACCTATAAGTTTAAGGATCCCAGAGTTCACTTTAAGAGTTAGGAAAGGTCACATGCCCTTATGAAATCGCCTTCACCTGGGATTGTTCTTTATCTTTTTTACCGTATAGGGGTGGAAACAATCAACCCAAACAATGAAGCTTTGAGAAATTCATCCATCCATCCATTTTCCGATTTGCTTATCCTCAGAAGGGTCGCGGGGGGTGCTGGAGCCTATTCCAGCTGTCTTCGGGCAGTAGGCGGGGGACACCCTGAACCGGTCGCCAGTCAATCGCAGGGCACAAAGAGATGAACAACCATCCGCGCTCACACTCACACCTCGGGACAATTACGAGTGTTCAGTCAGCCTGCCATGCATGTTTTTGGAATGTGAGAGGGAACCGGAGTACCCGGAGAAAACCCACGCACACCCGGGCAGAACATGCAAACTCCACACAGGAAAGCCGCAGCTGGAATTGAACCCGGTACTTCTGCACTGTGTGGTCAACGCACTAACCACTGGACCACCAGGCCGTCCCGCTTTAAGAAATCGTCAAATTAAATTATTTCACACGCATGAATATTAACTTGAACACACTGCAGAACTGTACGTCATTTGTTGACAGCCCAGGAGGTCCTCGGTTAACAACGTAACCCAAATCTGTATGCAAGTTAGGAAGCACGTAAGTCAATCGCTTACCCTATATGCTAAGGCAGTTGTGTAAATGCGATTAATGTGAATATCGTCCTGGAAAAAAAACAAACTCCCCAGCCTTAACAATCAAATGAAAAAAGGAGGAAGACTGGTAAGTGACTGTGGCCTTTTGTGCCATATGACCAAGCCTCTAATGTCGCTAGCCGAGTAAAAAGTCTCTGGCTGGCATTTTAAAATTCTCAGTCGCTGTGGCTCGTGTTTCTGTTTTCAGTCATCCTTCTGTTACATTATTTGACTGTCATTCATTGCCTGCGCTTCTACTCACTTTTAGTGCGTTCGTTTGGTTAATCAACATTTAATGTCAGTTACGGCTTTTGAAGATTAATGTTGATATGTGTCTGTTGAGGTCACGTTTGGTTTTGTTTCCTCATGTGCCCTTTTTGTCGCCACCTGTTCTCGTCATCAGTGTCCCTTGTGTTTAACTAAACAGCTCTCTCAACCCTTCGCGTCTTGTCCAAGTGTTTCTCGTTGTCTCGTCACTTTGCTTGTATTTAGTTCCCTGAGTTCTGTTAGTCTTGGTTGGGTCATTGTGAATTGTGAGTATGTGATTGTCTGTGTGCTCCGCTCCTGTCACGTTTTGTTTTCTGTCACAGGTTTCTTTTGTTCCTTTGTCTCCTTGTGATTTCCTGGACTTCGTTTGTGCATTTGTAGTTAGTCATTTTCCAGTGTACTCCTGTTTGTTAAATACAATTTGGTCAGTCTTCCATGCCTCCCTGCTTTTTGGGTTCCTCCAACTACTCCACCATCATGCAAATGGTTACAAATATTTGGTTAACTTTTGAATATGTTGGGAAGTAGCTCGCCCAACACTGCTTGTGATGACGCAGTTGGCATCAAACGAGAGAAAATTTCCCACACCTCCAAAGGAAATTGAGTGCGTAAGCTGGCTCGTTCATCTCATCTCCGTTTTTCATACCTCTGCTGGTTAGGCAAATCAAACTTGTGGCCTTTTGCTCAAAGGCTGCACTTTAAACCCCTCAGCCATGATTTCCTCTTGACGTGCCTTATTTACACAAGTAAGAGCTGGTGACAGTGTCAGGCTTTTATTTGAATCTCAATTTGAGAGGAGGCCGTCATACAGGTTACACCACCTTATTTATTTTTTATATGGTTGGTGTCAATGCATGGAATATTCGTACTTTTTTTTTGTATTGTTCATCTTTAGAGTGAATTGTCATTGAGTGGCTTGTCTCTCGGCGTTCACACCAACGCGCATTTGACCGCATTAGTGCGAGTTCTTGTCTCTCCATTTTGAACAAGGTCCTTTGAACCTCTGTATCCACCTGTTGCCATCCGTACAACGGAACAGCTTTGTGTGCAACATAAATAGTCCCAGATTTCGCACAAAGTCCATGTGTGACAAATTTCAGATGAGACCATTGTCGTTTGATGATATATACGCTTTGTTTGCCTTTTAATGATGTTTCGTCATGTTTTTCCTCATGTACAATATGTTCCTGAATAAAGGTTTGTAAACACCGGTATATGTCATCTAGTATTTGATGCGCTCCAGCGAGAGAGTGAATGCTCTTCTCCCAGCATTCATTGAGCTCTACCTCCAGCTGCTGCAGTAAAAAGGATGTGGGCAAAAGACGAATCCAGGTTGTTTCCTCGCAAACATTCAACTACACGTGTAAATTCGAAACTCCACTTAAGCACTCACCGACATGCGCGCACACATACGGATGCGCTCACACACACCATTACTCTTTCTTTCTCTCTATCTTGTACGTTAATTCCCTTTGGAAAAGACAGGTGCAAGCGTTGATTGAGCCTGAGCCAGATTTAGCCCCTGCTCTCAGTGTGCGTCCAGCTGCACGCCTCGGCCCACTGAGATCGATGTCCAAGCAGCCAGCAGGCAGGCAGCCAGTCAAGCGGGCTGCACCCAGCGGGCAGAGGGGCCTACGGCTCTCCCCCGGCCCCGCATACGGCCGCGCTTCACTGGGCTCATTGGTCAGACCGCAGCGGGGCACCAGCGCCGTGCCAAGCCCAATCACTGCAGCCCCGATGCAGGCAGGCAGGATGTGTTGCGGGCCCGGGAAAAAGGAGGGCAGCCCCAAACCGAGCTCGGACCTCCACCTTTGGAGTGTTTGCCTCCAAACTCCTCCTGCATGCTTCTTCATTCAGCCCTCCTCTCCTCACTCCATCCATCTCGGAGCTGCTTTGATTCCGGCTTCTCTCTTCCAGCCTCAGCCTTTCTCCAGCCAACCACAGTTTCCCATTGATTTATTGATTGCTGTCTGCCTGTGGGAGAGCGGCCGTAGTCTCCCTCCGCTTCCCCCTGGCCCCCACTGCATGGATTTGTCTTCCGCCTTCCCCTCCTTTTCTCTCCCCCTCTCCATCTCCACGTCGACGCAGGAGCTCTGAAACATGAATTAGAGAAAGCAGGAGAGTCCAATTTACTGGGAGAAATCAGATTCACCTTCTCCTGCACTCATTTCTCCTTGCCGCTGCCTCTCACGTCCCACCTGTCTTTTCCTTTTCTTTTTTTTTTTCTTCAGACCCTTAACTGGGATATGTTTAAACTTTGTTACTCGTTGAAATTCTACATTTCAACCGTGAAAGAGAACCTGAAAGAGCAGTGCGTCAATGTGTTATTACAATTAGAATTTAAAAGCAGCAAACTGCCATGAACCCTTCACACAAAGATGGGAGGTGGGCCGAACAGAGGGTTGGTGAGTTTGAAGGATCTGGTGCACTTTTTGCATCTATAGATGCTAACCAAACTGCACGTGATTGGCACCTCTACCTCACAGTTCTTACGTTGGGGATTCAAATCTTGGCTCTGGTCTTCCTTTGTGGAATTTATAAATTTCCCCTGAGCTTGATGGGTTTTCTCCCACATTTGAAAAAAACATGGATACATTGTACATTGGTGACTCTGAATTGTGCATGGATGTGTTTGAATGGGGGCGGCACGGTGGTCGACTGGTTAGCACGTCCGCCAACTCGTGTGAAGTTTGCATGTTCTCCCCGTGCCTGCGTGGATTTTCTCTGGGTACTCCGGTTTCCTCCCACATTCCAAAAACATGCATGGCAGGTAAATGGAACACTCTAAATTGTCCCTAGGTGTGAGTGTGAGTGTGAATGGTTGTTCGTCTATGTGTGCCCTGTGATTGGCTGGCTACCGGTTCAGGGTGTGACCTCACCTAGTGCTTGAAGACAGCTGGGATAGGCTCCAGTACACCTGTGACCCTCGAGAGAGTAAGCGAAGTAGAAAATGGATGGATGGATGGTTGGATGTATTTGAATGCTTGTTTTTTTTATATGTACTATGCGATTGAACCTCTCAGGTTGTACTTTGGCCTTTTGTCAGTTTTGTGGCCATAATGACACAACAAATTATAGTTGCCTGTGATTGGCTAGCAACCAGTCCAAGGCATCTCCTGCCCCTCACCCAAACTCAGCTGGATAGGCCACAGCTCACACACGGCCTTAGTTAGGATAGGCGGTGCAGAAAATGGACGGATGGATTGGTGGATGAATGGATGGATGGCTGCAAGTGTATGCTCTAGCTATAAATCGTCTATCACACACATCATTACACACAAGACGCTTGGTCAAGCTCTGACCTTGTGGAGGTATAAACCATCAAACACCGCTGCCACTCTCGGGTCCACATGCAATAACAAACACTAAAATTCTTCACAATTGAGACTTGTCCAACCTTCTATTATATACGTGTGTGTGTGTGTGTGTGTGTGTGTGTGTGTGTGTGTGTGTGTGTGTGTGTGTGTGTGTGTGTGGTTTTCTTTTTTTTTTTCTTCAGACCCTTAACTGGGATATGTTTAAACTTTGTTACTCGTTGAAATTCTACATTTCAACCGTGAAAGAGAACCTGAAAGAGCAGTGCGTCAATGTGTTATTACAATTAGAATTTAAAAGCAGCAAACTGCCATGAACCCTTCACACAAAGATGGGAGGTGGGCCGAACAGAGGGTTGGTGAGTTTGAAGGATCTGGTGCACTTTTTGCATCTATAGATGCTAACCAAACTGCACGTGATTGGCACCTCTACCTCACAGTTCTTACGTTGGGGATTCAAATCTTGGCTCTGGTCTTCCTTTGTGGAATTTATAAATTTCCCCTGAGCTTGATGGGTTTTCTCCCACATTTGAAAAAAACATGGATACATTGTACATTGGTGACTCTGAATTGTGCATGGATGTGTTTGAATGGGGGCGGCACGGTGGTCGACTGGTTAGCACGTCCGCCAACTCGTGTGAAGTTTGCATGTTCTCCCCGTGCCTGCGTGGATTTTCTCTGGGTACTCCGGTTTCCTCCCACATTCCAAAAACATGCATGGCAGGTAAATGGAACACTCTAAATTGTCCCTAGGTGTGAGTGTGAGTGTGAATGGTTGTTCGTCTATGTGTGCCCTGTGATTGGCTGGCTACCGGTTCAGGGTGTGACCTCACCTAGTGCTTGAAGACAGCTGGGATAGGCTCCAGTACACCTGTGACCCTCGAGAGAGTAAGCGAAGTAGAAAATGGATGGATGGATGGTTGGATGTATTTGAATGCTTGTTTTTTTTATATGTACTATGCGATTGAACCTCTCAGGTTGTACTTTGGCCTTTTGTCAGTTTTGTGGCCATAATGACACAACAAATTATAGTTGCCTGTGATTGGCTAGCAACCAGTCCAAGGCATCTCCTGCCCCTCACCCAAACTCAGCTGGATAGGCCACAGCTCACACACGGCCTTAGTTAGGATAGGCGGTGCAGAAAATGGACGGATGGATTGGTGGATGAATGGATGGATGGCTGCAAGTGTATGCTCTAGCTATAAATCGTCTATCACACACATCATTACACACAAGACGCTTGGTCAAGCTCTGACCTTGTGGAGGTATAAACCATCAAACACCGCTGCCACTCTCGGGTCCACATGCAATAACAAACACTAAAATTCTTCACAATTGAGACTTGTCCAACCTTCTATTATATACGTGTGTGTGTGTGTGTGTGTGTGTGTGTGTGTGTGTGTGTGTGTGTGTGTGTGTGTGTGTGTGTGGTTTAAATATGAGAGCACTCGGAGGAAATATTTGGGAGGACATTTGTGAAAGATTCCTGAAAATGCCCAAATTGCCACCAAAATGTCCATTTTAAACCAAAATGGCACATTTCTTGAGTCTTTTCTGGCATGGGTTATTTCTACTTTGCTGTGGGTCTACTCAAGATAGATATGCCTGTAAATATCATATTGCTTAGTGAAACTGGCTCCGGGGGTTGATACCTCTTTGAATATGGGCTGCACCAATGCCGTGACAATTTATTTGCCCGTTATTTGACAAAGAAAGGATTTCAAGAGGTCCGTCACACCGCAACAATATTGTATTTCATGATACATTTTTATTTTTATCCGTAGTTTCCTTTTTTCATTAACTCTGTGAATTCGCATGCTTGTGGCATGCACTCCCTCGAGCAAGGCAAGCGGGATACAGTTTCAACTTCTTACAAATGTGGTTGCTTACGCAAGGCTACTTTAAGTCACCGAACTTGCTCCAAAGTATACTGACTGTATATTGTTTATGGTCTATTTGTGGTAATGCACATTGTCTAGCTTCACTAAAAAAAAATGATCTTCTTCTCTCGAGGGCTGGTTACTTTTGGGCTTTCTTTTGAACCCAAATGTGTGATACCCCCATGCATCTTTGATAGCCTGGCCACTCTGTTCACATTCAATCTGTGTTTCGTGTTGTGATTGAGGTATAAGGGAGTCACTGAATGTTTTGAGCGCATTTGTTTCCACACCAAGTGATGTTCTCAATGGAATAATCACACCTGGGGGAGTCGTGTCATAGCGACGGTCTGCTATGATGTTATGTAGCAAAATTTTCCTGAGCTAGCGCGTCATATTTATCGTTAGACAGACAACTTGTGAATGCGATTTTTGTAAGTACTTTTTAGTTCTTAATTATACAGTTTTTGAACATGAAGATCCATCATGTTGCTCTTCCATCGATGCGGAGAGTGAGGTTTCATTTGGTTGCTTTAATGGTTCATTCAGGGACACGAGCTTTATTAAAGCTAGTCTGGACAATAACAACAAGCGGGAATCACTGCTTGGAACTTGAAGAACTACATTTTCGAGTTTTGAAAAGACTTTTCAAGATAATGATTTAAGTGGTTGAAAATATCAGAAGTTCTTTGGTTAGAGTGTTTCAAAGTGCATCAAATGACCTTTCTTACAGGATTGTCGAGTACCGGTTCATCGTTTTCTTCTATTTCTATTTTTTTTTACCATCTCTTCAAAAGAAGGTGTTGTTTTTGGAACAATAATTTCAAGTACAGCAGGTCCTCACCTGATAACTTTACCGAGATAAAAGGGTTTTGATGCTCCGAGCGGCATGGAGAGTACTCGCCACATGTGTATGTTTTTGCTCTGCTGAGGAGCTATTGAAAAGCTGAAGCCGACAAATGACAGAGGTCTCATTTTGGCTTGGCAAATGGTGTGTGTGTGTGTATGTGTGTGTATTTTTATATATATATATATATATATATATATATATATATATATTGAGCCTTCACAGCTGCTGCAGCTGGAACAAAGCGCTTTACAGAACATTGAAAATACACCATCCAAAAATTCGGAATATTGGTCCATATATAAGGCGCATCGGAATTATAAAGCACACTGTCGACTTTTGAGAAAATTTTATGCTTTTGAGTGCCCCTTATAGTGCGGAAAATATGGTAAGTGTTTGGTACCATAGATGGTGGTATCTTTACAGTTTAAAGAATTAATATACACCATTATTAACCTTTAAAGGTGGGCATCATTTATTTATTTTTATTTTGTGCTGTTTCAAGCTATGCTGGCTTTAAGTCGATGAACTTTTCTGCATTGCAGCATCTCCCTGTGAAACATCGGGCTCCTTCCTCTCAAGGCAGGAGAGCTGTGGGTTGTTACAGGTCATGGAGGAGTGCATCTGATGATGTGGCGCACTGGGTCAGTCCCGTGCAAGTGTGGAACAATATTGTCAGCACAAATGGACGGACGGACAGAACGGACCATGGATGAAAGGGGGACTTGACCCTAAATCTCAAATTAGCTTTGTAATTGTATCAGAGACTATATTTGCTCACGCAGATATATCACAACATCGTAAAATGTTGAGAGTTTGATTTAGAGCAACCACCTTGAAGAAGAATTCTGCAGGATGGAAAGTACTTGGGGAGAAAATGACTCTTTTTCTGCATTATCAGCCTTGTGTGGCCTGAAAAGGTGGACGAGATCCTGTGCGGTGTTGTCCTTTCACACAGATCAATAGTTGCTTTGGACTTATTATAGTGGATGGATTTTAGTGCTTTCATATGAAAATGGCTACAGGGACCTTAAGAGATTAAAACATGTATAACGCACTAATATATTGATCCCATTTTCTGGAGATTTAGTGGGATGTTGTACAAAAGCAAATGTACTGTTTCGTCGAAGAAGACCCGACATTGTCCATCAGTGTGAATGTGTATTGGGTGTTTACTGGGGACATTAAGTGAAAAAAAAAACAAAACAAAAAAACTCAGAACCTGGTACGTGCAA
Source organism: Hippocampus comes (assembly GCF_001891065.2). Taxonomy (NCBI): domain Eukaryota; kingdom Metazoa; phylum Chordata; class Actinopteri; order Syngnathiformes; family Syngnathidae; genus Hippocampus; species Hippocampus comes. The sequence continues at coordinate 4,706,004 of NW_017805135.1, forward strand.
TGAGAGTTTCATTGTGAAATGAAGATTGTTTCAAATTTGAACAAAACGGATTTACACCAACATTCGACAGTCAGTTATGGGGTCTTTGATTTACAACGGTCCCAACACACAATTAACTCGTTTGTGCAGCGATGTAAGATTACGTGGCAAAAAAGGAAATGCTCAGTTAACGTTGTACTTTTTGGCTCTTTTTCAGTTATTTGTTTGACATCTATGACCGATGCCCAAGACGTATTTTTCATATAACTATTTTGCACTGTACTACGATGTTAGCATCAGTTGGACTACAGCATTTCAATTTCAGGTAGGAACGACCATCCATTAAAAATGAATGACTGGAAAGAAAAAAGCCAAAAGCGTTTTTCCACCACAGCACCGTCTGCTGGATGCAAAACAAATAGACGCAGACTGCCACCAGTACAGCAATTCACAAACAATGAAGAAAAAAAAAAATCCCATCCATGAGGGACCGAATCCCGAACAGCAGGCGTCATGGTTGAGTCTTCAAGAAACTTTATCAGCAGAAGAGATAGTGTCTCAGAGCAGTGAGGCCTGTTGTATCGACTTGAGAAGAAAAAAAAAAAAAAATCCCACTCGTGAGCGGTGTCCATGTCGACCAGATTATTTTCTTGACTGGAGCCAAGTTGATTCCACTGAGGAGACAACGCTCCACACCTGAGGCCTCCCTAAGACCCAGGGCAGCCGTAGGTCGGGTTCAGAGGCAACACACACACACACACACACACACACACACACACACACACAGGCAGCACTCTGGTCTGACGCCACCCCGGTCGGATCATTGGGGCGGGGGTTAGGTGTCCGTGGGCCAGAAAGTGGTAGCACCAGGACAGACGTCTGCCTGGCTGCCGACAGGTCTGATCGATCAATAGGCCAACTCTTCCCTCCTCCATTCTGCTTCCTGTCGTCTCTCCCTCTCGCCTGACACCTGCTTTTCTCTGTCTCGCCGCTGGTTTTCCAGGTTCTCGCTTTTCATCCGCCGGACTTTCCATTCAACCTCTCTGCCTTAAAGATGTCCCCCCTTCATTGCCTTGTGAATTCATGACTAATATCCTCTTTCAGATGAAGAGAAAATCCCCTGAAGCCTAAAGCTGCTTGCACAATGCAAACGCACCAGCAGAGGTGATATTGACTGCCAGCGCAGTCACTGGGGCTTTGAAAACAAAAAAAAAAAAAAAAACTAAATTAGACTCGTATGGAATGACTCAACCTCACATGACTCTTCCACACTCTAAACCCTGAAAATGGTGTCACCTGAACTTTTTATGTTTTCATTGAACATAATTTTACGTTTCGTCAGGAGGAGTGCAAAATCTAAGTATTTGTTCTTTGCATTGTTGTTGTTATTTTTTTACGTGAAATCATCATGTTTAGGCCGCGACAAATCCAAATGTTACGTTTCTTCGACTGGGCTTTGGAGAGAACGTTTTTTTCAAATTCCCACGATTTTTCAAGACTCAGCACAGACCGGTGACATTGATGTCCATTTGAACGGTAACAAAGTGTATTTCATTCTTTTAACAGTTCATTTGAGGAAAACAGAAAAAGATAAACAATTTAAGACGTCTGCCTGGCTGCCGACAGGTCTGATCGATCAATAGGCCAACTCTTCCCTCCTCCATTCTGCTTCCTGTCGTCTCTCCCTCTCGCCTGACACCTGCTTTTCTCTGTCTCGCCGCTGGTTTTCCAGGTTCTCGCTTTTCATCCGCCGGACTTTCCATTCAACCTCTCTGCCTTAAAGATGTCCCCCCTTCATTGCCTTGTGAATTCATGACTAATATCCTCTTTCAGATGAAGAGAAAATCCCCTGAAGCCTAAAGCTGCTTGCACAATGCAAACGCACCAGCAGAGGTGATATTGACTGCCAGCGCAGTCACTGGGGCTTTGAAAACAAAAAAAAAAAAAAAACTAAATTAGACTCGTATGGAATGACTCAACCTCACATGACTCTTCCACACTCTAAACCCTGAAAATGGTGTCACCTGAACTTTTTATGTTTTCATTGAACATAATTTTACGTTTCGTCAGGAGGAGTGCAAAATCTAAGTATTTGTTCTTTGCATTGTTGTTGTTATTTTTTTACGTGAAATCATCATGTTTAGGCCGCGACAAATCCAAATGTTACGTTTCTTCGACTGGGCTTTGGAGAGAACGTTTTTTTCAAATTCCCACGATTTTTCAAGACTCAGCACAGACCGGTGACATTGATGTCCATTTGAACGGTAACAAAGTGTATTTCATTCTTTTAACAGTTCATTTGAGGAAAACAGAAAAAGATAAACAATTTAATTGGTAGGCTATTATCCGACTGACCGCTAAAAGATTCAAGCTAACTTTAGCGTTAGCATGCTAACAAGTTTTGGTCAATCCTCCAGGATTCATCAATTGAGATGAGCTGGGTTGAGATTCATCATCGGCGTCATTTCTGAGGAACACAGAAGGCCTTAGAGGGCAAATGTGCGCCTTTCATTCTCTGGTGATGAATAAACGCTTAAGTTAAACAGAGAGAGAGAGTTTTGAAGTCTCTTTTTTCAAAGTAGGTGTTGGTTGTTTTTTTTTTGTTTTTTTTTTTAAATCATTAGTTTTAATCTGTGTATTTCAATGCATTGAATGGCTTGCCACAAGTTGCTTGAAACGCCAGGCAATACCAAATAAGAACAATTTTCCATTTTTCATTTGTGTATTTGCATTTTGACCAAATAAAATGAAGACACAAATGAAAATCTTTTGGTCATTTTAAATCATCTTTTACCGGTAAAATGGATGTCATTCATCATTGATTTTCCATCCATTTTAATTCAGAAAGTTGATTTGAGAGACAAGTGTTTTCAGATGAGCGCATGGTCAGAGAGCCAATTGTTCTGTTGGTTTTTGGGCATGACCTCACCCACAAGGAGCGCTCACACGTCTCTAATCATTTTTCCACGGGATGCCTCATCTCTCCCTCATCTCCTCCTGATGGCCCCTGGGTAATAAAGATAATGGTGTGAACTTCAACTCCATCTCAGAGCAATTTTTCCTTTAAAAAGATAAATATCCGCTTTATCCATTTGAACAGGGTTACGTTGGTTGAGGAAGGAAGGATATCTTGGCGAAAATGTTCACATGGCCTTTGAATTTTGTCTACTTTCAGGCAGTCTGGGCTCCTTTTAAGTGAAATAAAAATTGATCTTTGAGCTCTTGGCACATTAGTGTTGAGCTTTGAAATTACATTTGCAGGACCTGTATGTGATCTGCACAAACTCATGATTCGGAGGTGTCTTGTGATATGGATAGAATAGCCTGAGTATGTTTCAATTCGTGAGCGTTACTAACTAAAAAAAAGTTAAAAAATTATGCATCATGTTCTTATTTTTCCTCTTAATGATGTAGACACAGTGGTTACCTGTTTGCTCTATCTACCGCCTGCCTTGCTCACCAGTATGGTATTGTAACTTGCTTGCAAGCATATCAAGGTAAAGTTACAAGCTTGACTTATTTTTAGCAGATAGTAAATTGACAATAATCTGATGGTCTATCTGATACAGTAGTTAGCAATACTTCGTGCCGAGAAGAGTGAATAGCAGCCATTATCTAACTAGCCAGCTAACTTTTATGTAGAGATTGGACTTACCGATACAATATAGGCATACTTATTGTTAAAATACAGTAAAATTAACAAAAAATGACAAGCTACCTATTAATGCATCTGCTGGCGAGCTAGCTAAGTAGCCAGTGAACTAGCATAGCTACCATAATACAATAATTACCAATACCTAAATATACAGCAAAAGGGCTAAAATATGATCATCAGCTACCCCCCACCACCACCACCACCCTTTTTTTCCCCTCTAAACGAGCCAAATATGACCATTAACTATTGATTTCACATTTCTTTGAATCGATCCAGATGCATTCGGGAGCAGTACGTGCTATGATCGAACAAAATATAGGAAGAGAATGTGAGTATCTCGCTTGTCAATCAAGGAGGCATTCGGAAAGACGACCCAGGATTCACTGCTTCAATCCAACAGTTCATAAACTGTGAGCTTTGTTTAAATGCGCCGGTTATTCAGACTGCACTCTCGCTGCTTCATCTGAGGACACATAGCACAGAGTGTCAGGCAGTACTAATGGAAAGAAGTGAAGCACAAATTGCTGAGTCTTTTCTAACCAACAAAATATCACAAAATAGCAATAATATGACTGTCGAGCTAACTAGCCGCTAACTAGCACAGCGGTCTAGATGTACTCGTTAGCTTTACTGTTCGTTTCCCTTTTTTTCTCTTATTTACTGGCTTCAAAGTCTTCTACTTTAGCCTTAAGGAGCTAAAGAGATAAAAGAGAGAGTCCATTTCCTCGTTTCTTGTTTGTCTTCCTCTTCTCTCAATTACTCCTCTTCATCATCGTCATCTTGGTGGTGTGCCCCTTTATTTCAGTGAGAGCTTATTTTAAATGTATGAGGTCTCATGGCGGGCCTGTTTGGCTCCAACTTCACAAGGGCTTCCTTGAAGAAGCAAGTACCGTCAGACCCCCCCCCCCCCACACACACACACACACACACTTTAGGCTGTCCATTGTGTTTATGGGCAGCCTTGAAGTAGTAGAGAAGCTTCTTAACAGTATGAAGGGAGTTCTCAGAGGTACACACACTCTCACAGAGACAAACGCACACCCTAATGGACTAGTATTATCCATCAGCAGCAGCACACAAACTCATGCACACAACGAAACACGCTTAACAGATTTCCTTGAAGACACCCTCCAAGGAGAAATAACCTCCAAATACTCGCAAAAAGACGTTTGATGACAAAACTGAAGATTCTACTGCTATTTAAGGCCGGAATAACCCTGGCTTAAGAACTAAAACAGCCAAACCGACCAAGGGATGTAAACAGTCTCGAAAGGAGGGTGGAGTCTCGCTTCATATTGTAAATGATTTCAAGACAATATTCAAGACAGTCTGAGGCATTAGGCTGACAGGAGTAGTCTCTTCACAGTGGTGTGTGTGTGTGTGTGTGTGTGTGTGTGTGTGTGTGTGCGTGTGTGCGTGTGCGTGTGTGCGTGTGTGTGTGTGTGTGTGTGTGTGTGTGCATGTTGATGTTACAGGGACTCTTCCATAAGAGTGCTTATTGTTTTGTTTTAAACTCCACTTTCATGTGATATATATTTTTAACTGACCATAATAATGTACTACTTATAGCCTGAACAAGTCAGCAGTAATCCACATAATCAGAAAAAGTTGCTGTATTGCGGTGGCATACTTTGACGGGATGACATAAAATAACATGATATAAAAGTGGACGTCTTGCCATCATAGTGCACTCGCAATGTGGCCAAGTGGGGCAGTGACCGAGTCAGTCGAGCTGCATTGAAAAAAGTTTCCTCTGTTTGACAGTCATTAGGGTCCGTGATGCACTTTACTGCCACTTACAGGAGCAAAACTGCATTACATCACGCTTAGCAGAATTTTTTTGTTTTTGTTTATTTATTTTGGTCTTGCGCGAAATGACCATCAAGATGGGATGTTTTATATTTCAGCTAATGCAGGTGTATGCTGCACAGAAAAACACAGGAATATCCTTGACTGTCACCTGCGGGATTTTTCAGTCAAACCATGATTGTCAATCCAAACCACTGCACACATTTCGCAATGGACTCTGACGTCTACTTCACGCCATCGCTGAAGAACAAACATTTGCCTCCTTTGGTGACCCTGAAGCCCGGATTGTTGTCAGAATATTTCGCTCGTGCCTCTTGTTGTCCTGCAGACTTTAATGAAACCGGCCTGTTGGGAGACACAAGGCCAGTGAATGTAAATTAAGCCTCCCGCTCGCCTTGCTCTCAGCAGGTTTGAATGCTTACAACAAGCAACTTGCACTGGCACTGGACTGTCGCGATTTCCAATGCTGATCCGCTGTTGTCCACTTGCCAACGTGTGTGTTTATACAAGTAATTTTGTGTGTGTGTGTGTGATTTATATATATATATATATATATATATATATATATATATATATATATATATATATATTTCATAGTATGGCAGCTGAGACTGCTGCTGCTTCTCCTGACTGGGGTGACATTGATTTTTTTTTTTTTTTGACTCCCCCTTCTGTTTTTGCTGGGATTTTGACAGAATCATAGCACCATGGAAACAAAGAAAGCGCTCTGTGACAGAGAAAAACCTTTCATTCCGGTGCCGACTTGAATGGAGGCTTGCCACTGATAACAGCATGGGCAATCACACAACACACACACACACGCACACGTCCATATACACACACTCACCACGTGTAAGGTTAAGGTATGATTGTGAACACAAGCAAGGCAAAAGTCTTTTCAACTAAGCCTCAGTTCAGAATCCCAATCACAGTCACAATCAACTTGAGCTTGAAAGGTTGTTTGTGTGGAGTTTTTTGGTATTTTTTTTTTTTTTTAATTGCTGGGCCTACAAACATGCACATCTTCAGTGGCATCCTTTCATTTTGATGCAAAACCACGAAGTGTGCAAAATGTAAACAACATTTCTGTGTCGTAAGAGCTCAAATAGCTACCTGAACTCCCAAAAGGTGTGCATGTTTGTCGGGTTATTGAGACAATTTCCAAAGGTCTGTTTTTCCCATGGTGAGCTTCTGTGGAGAAAAAAAAAACAACAACATGCTGACAGATAGCGTTGCGGCACCAAACAGTGAACATGCACGGCCAGATTGCTCTTCATTAAGCGATTTGACCCTCCGATATTAGATTTCCGCAGATTCTATTGCATTTAGCATCTTTTTTATCATTATTGAGATGACGAGGGATCAAATCGATTCTGTGTCAAATTAATGTGAGGAACACCAGACTGCCTGGCTTTTCTCTTTGTGTGCGCACGATTTTCTGCTCGCGTGTGTAACTGTGTGCTTTGTGCGCACGCGTGTTTGTGACTGCGGTACGTCAAATTTGTCTCCATTGAACTGTTGATGTAATATGAACTAAGGTGAACTCAGACAAATGTTTAAAAGCGACAATCTGCTCGAAATATTATCCGATGGAGATAGCCGAAGCTGCATTTGACTTCATTTTCATATCAGCATCATAAGAGTAAATCCTGGGCATTGTGTGCTTTTTCATAAAGCGAACATAACAAGTCTACTCAAAATGGTTTTCACAGTCCTTCATAGGTAACCACCAGACGAAAAGTCCGAATATGTTGAGAGAGCATCCAAAAATCCATTGTGTAGCGAGGGCTACTTCATGTTCACACATACACGGGATTGCAATTGAACCGTAATTCAAGCAGAGTGAAAACAAAAATCATGGAAATAAGTCTGAATAAATGTGCAGCTACTCACTGGCTGCCTCCACCTGCTGGAAACAAAACATGAATCCATCATGTGAGACTTCCTTCGTGAAGTTTCATTCCCTCTTACAAGCGAGGAGAAAAATGATGCTGAAGAAAATTGTCTTGACTCTAACCAGTGAAATTCAAATTATTACCTTAATTTGTGCTTTCAATTTCAAATAAACACCAATCCAAATACAAATCCAGTTAACACTCCATTTTAACACCTTACCAGTGTTACATCAAACTGTATTGTTTCTCAATCAGAAAACATTTTCGAAAATGAGGAAATACGTGAAAGTCAATAATGAAGACCAAATTCCCCAAATCTTGTAATTTCCTCTGCCACCAAATGAATAAAAGCCAGACACCCTTCTCGATTTTAAATTTGTAGCATCTCTGCATCGTGGCCTTTCCAGGATGTCTCGTCTCATCCTCAGCCACTCACCTCACAGCTAAATGTCCCATCTGCTACCGTTTCCACGTTTCTCCGCCTTCAATCAATAGCAATAATTTTCCCTCGTACTCGCTTGCTCACACACACACACACACACACACACACACACATACACACACACACACACACACACACACATGTACACGTCCTCTTCTTTTTGTTAAATGTGATTGCATCGCCATGCTTCAAAAACAAAACGTTGACGTGCCACCCCTATGCTTTTCTGTATTGCCATCCCACCATTGCATTGATTGTTTCCGCTCCTTCCCTCATTTTGTTGCCTTTTCTGAAAAATCACAAACACACGCACACAGAGTCACACAAGCCCACCTCCATTTTAGCTCGCTGGAGGCTGCTGGTCGGGCTTTTCGTGATAGCAACGACACGTGCATCGAAGCACAGTTTAAACACGGATTGATCGGGATTTTGGACGCGCTGTCCTGAAAGTGTCCGGATGAAATAATGACTCTATGCTCCTTCTTAGTTAGTTAAACACGCGTCAGGGATTATGATGTCAACTAGATTAAATGATCAATTCGACACACATTCAAGGCGGAGCGCAGAGCCCCTCCCCTTCAACGCGCACACTGAGGGATGAGGCGCATATGTGGGTGTTAGTCAGTTGGTCGGGTTTGGGGACAAGGGGGGGGGGGGGGGGCATGACTTTTTGACCTTGAGCTCAGGGGTCAGGCAGCAGACGGACGGCCAGCTGGACATTTCCATCTCAAAGACCCCCAAGGACCCCTCTCTCTCTCTCTCTCTCTCTCTCTCTCTCTCTCTCTCTCTCTCTCTCTCTCTCTCTCTCTCTCTCTCTCTCTCACACACACACGCAACTTGGCCATACCTCACCCACCGCTTTTGACTGTGGATGCTGTGATGCTTTATGAGTGCAGAAGAGCTGCAGCCATTCATTTCTTCCTAACTCAGGGTCTAATGGAGAGCTCTAAGATGGAAACCTGAGCTCTTTACTGAGTAATGAGCAGCTCCTTTACTGTCCTGTGTGTGTGTGAGTGCGTGTATGTCTGTGTGTTTTCTCCAGCGCGGCCAGTGACTGACCCTGTAAATGATGACTCTCTCTCCTCATCCACGGTGGCTCTTTACTGCTAATAACCTCTGATCAGATCTCAAATGGCCTAACCCTTGGCCGGGTCTGGACTACCTCCAGCTTAATGCGCTGCGATCAAGCGTGGGCATCTCTCGGAAGATCCGCCCTCAACACAGCCGCTGTTGCCGACTACTTCTTCTAATATCTCCGCAGAAGAGAGAGGAGGGGTGCCAGGGAGGGGATGCGCTTCTCCGCGGTCTAATGCGGTTAAGTTGATCAGTCATCCGTGGCCAATACTAACCATGTCGCCCGGGCTCCTCTCCTCCCATCTCCTCCACACAGGAGACGGCGGAGAGCGACCGTGATGTACATTTACCTGCAATTCGATTTGCAGTAGCCAATGATGAACGCTTCTCAGGGCTGCACATGGCAACAACTTTTACTGTGTGTGTTTATATACAGTACATTCATTTCACGGACTCTTCATTAGGTACAGCTGTACACAAGCCAATACACAAGCGCTTTGCCTTTCCAAAGATGATAATGCTGAGTTTTGAACGATGCAGTCAGTGAGGTATTCATATAAAAGAGACATATTATGCCTTTTTCCTTACGAATGCCAAGTATGGTTTTCATTACCATGACAACTGGGGCAGAGCAAGTGCATACAACAAAAGCAATTGGCCACTCACTCGCTCTTGCCAACTTAGTGAATATCGCTATGCGGTGTATTTGGCGACTTTTTGAAACCCCTCGAGCACCGTTTAATGGTCTTATTGAAGACTTCTGGAGACTTCGAGACTCCCTCCAGAGCTGGAGATGTTCAACCCTGCACGTCCAGACTGAAAAATGAATGGCACTTGGATGAAGACACCACGAGCTATTGGAGCAACTTTTTTTTTTCTTAACCCTGTTGCGAATAATTTTAAAAATAAATTAATAAAAACGAGTAACAAATCTAGCAACTCTTTGGGGTGTAATTGGTGGGGGATGTACTCTGGGGGTTTCTACAGAACAGGAGATGTTCAGGCTGTTGTGTCCAGACTGCAAGTGAATGCTCAAAGCCACCACTAGCTAAAATAGCAACTTTTACAATCTCTCTTGCCATTTATTTTAAGTGATGAGCAACAAATCTAGCAAACTTTTTATTTGATTTTGGAGATTTCTGATGTACCTAAACTTGCTTTGCGTGTGCCCTTTCTGTCTCTGGGTCACACGTTGAGGCCCGGTGCTGCTCAGTGACAGCCCGGTAGTGTTTACATGGCCCTTTGCCGAGGCCGGTGCATGGATAATGATTCAACCATTGGAGATTAGTGATGGATGAATACAATGGAGACGCTGATAGCTGCCTCTGTCTGTTTACACTGGTGCTGCTGGGAACAGGACAGATAACACACACATACAAGCACACACAGTAATGTTGTGAAGTCAGCCCGTGTAAGTGTGTTCACAACGGAAAGCACCTTAACAAGAGGGTTATGTCTGTGTGTGTGTGTGTGTGTGTGTGTGTGTGTGTGTGTGTGTGTGTGTGTGTGTGTGTGTGCG
>NW_017805135.1:4716651-4749151 GCF_001891065.2 Hippocampus comes
GAGTCCACCAACCTCCCACCACCACCCCCATCTCGTCCTCCCTGCTGTGATTTACCGGCCCCCGGCCCCCTCCCCACACCTCAGCGGCACATTAAGTGCATTTAAAGTGTGGCCGTTACTAAACAGGGCTCTTTATGGAAGCCGGTGCACACCTCTGAAGCCCATTATGTCTGCATCAAAGTGGAATAACGGCGACTAATGAGCGATGGATATCATGAGAGACTGTTAAATCTCTATTGGCTATCGTAGGGTGTGTGTGTGTGTGTGTGTGTGCGTGCGTGTGGTGAGTGGTATGTTGCAAATTGTGTGCTTTCAGTTCAGTCCAAGACAATACATCACATTTGCTCATATATTGGCCATGGGGGGAGTCTATTTACTCAACTGCAGAAGGTACAGAGTGCAAATACTTGTGTAAGAGTGGATTTCGATACACCACTGCTTTCCACATTTGTTGACAAATAACTGCTGAAATGTTTCGTTCAGAAAGTTGACATGAACAGAAACACAAGTATTGTGTTCCAGAATCAAATTGCTGTCATCTTAGAACATGTTGTAACTTTATAGGCAATGTTTTAAGTCAGTGTTTCCCAACCGTTATTGAGGCAAGGCACACGTTTGACTTCAGAAAAATGTCACGACACACCAACATACCAAAATGTCACAAAAGGTTCCGTGTATATATTGTGAATGATGGTCATAATTCTGCTGCATAAATGACAGCAGGAGAGGATACGCAATTATTTTCCGCCTTCGTGGAAGAGCATTTCATTGTTCAGCTGTCACTTGAACCGTCAGCTTGTCAGATGAGCAAAAATACGTTTGAGGATTTGTAGTCAATAAACAATTGGAGTTTTCAGACCAATTAAGTGATCTGAATGTGAAAATCACTGTTTTCAGCAGAGCTGACCAGTAATAGAGTATTTAAGTCTTTTTTTTTGTTGTTTTTTTAACTTTTAATGAAGTACTTTTCGTTTAATGGCAACTTGTTATGAAAATGATTTTTTAATAGCTTGGATCCAAATAGTTGGGGTCTAAAGTGCCTGCTTATCCATCAAATGTGAAACTAAACCACCACATAATTCTTTTTATTTCTGAAAATGTGTCTGTCAACAAGCCATTGTCCACTTTTAGCACACTGTTCAGTCACTCTTATTAAATTATCCTGTCGTGTCTTCGCACAAATGTCACTCATTTGCTGTCTGGAAGCCAAGGGTGTCTGGTGCGCCATGTTTTTGTTTTGTTTTTTTGTGCTGTTTTTATTCGATTTTGTTTTGTTTCAATGTGAAGCATGGCGTATACTGGAGCAATCCACTTAGCAAAAAGTCATTTGAGACCTTTTTTCTCAGCAGATAGTTTGCCACATCTGCATAATTTTTGGCAGGTTTTCTGCCTCGTGAGGCCTTGAGAGAAATATCAAACAAACTCACAGTGTACGCTCGAATGGAGCGACTGGGCAGCTGCATGGGATAAAGTATAAAAATAAATTAAGTGCGGGAATATTACGAAAATAATCCAAAGAAACACTGCCTGCCACCTTTGTAGTGTGATAGTTTACCTGCCTGTACTAGAATCCACCTGAGAGTTCAGTCCCAGTGAGTGTGAGTCTTGGCCCTGTGCAGCAATGTTGAATAGACAAGATGGAGGTGCTGGCCATAATCCCATAATGGCAGCTATTCAATGACAAGGGAAGCTGTGTAATCCTCTTCTAAATGCGGCGTTTGTTGTCCTCACGCCACACACTTTCCCTATTAATCCCGTGTGTGCCCACCCTCACACAAGCCCACTCCAGGATGCACCCAATACAATACGTAATTAAATGTATTGGGTAAAAGGTAAAACGGATGCGTTGTACCTTTTCAGCACTATGAGTCGCCCGCCCTAGAATTCAGATGGCCTTTTCTGTCTAATCTGTTTTGTCTCTTTTTCCATGATTCAAGAAATAGAAAGCAAAGATATTCAAAGGCAACTAACATGAAAACTCATTTTTGTGTTTCTCTTTCTCGTGGCTTGAGAGGCGATTGAACGTTTCTCCCCATTCAAGATTGCAAATGGCGCAGCCCCATTCGTTGAACGTTGTTGCCAATGAACCAGGAAGTAGTCTGCAAAATAACAAACGGGAAAAGAAACAAAGGAAGAATGTATTTTTTTTCCATTTTTCACTTGTGCGTGCGTGCGTGCGTGCGTGCGTGCGTGCGTGCGTGCGTGCGTGCGTGCGTACGTGTGTGTGTGGAGGGGTCCATTTAACATATCCCAAAATTCCCAATGGCCACCCCACCCTGGTCCCACTATATCATGTAATGATGTCATCTTCTGGTAATCAGGAAGTAGCCTGAAAAATAGCAAGCAGATAAATAAACATACATGCTTTTGTTATAGAAAATAATGTATATTATAGAACAATTACAGTATTTTACAATAATTTCTTTTTCATTACAGTCATAATAGACCATCTTCACATCGGAAGCAAAATGGTACACGTCTTATCCGTTGACATTATCCTTTTGGAGCCATCAAGGCACCTGCTGACTAACAGGCAAACAGGCACAAGTACAACATTCCTTCTTTTTGTCAGAGGAATAATTGTCCTCTCTTTGCTGCATGAATCTCCATCTAGCTTTTACAAACTTGAACCCAGTATCATCGGGTTACAATGTCGTGAAATTTCTTTCAGCGTAACATGCTACTGGATTCGCGAGCAAATGCACAGTTTGTCACCATCACCTCATTCAGACCTGAATAACAAACAGTGTCACACACTGCGTCCAGTCGGAAGCTGTGTCCACACACACACACACACACACGCACGCACGCACGCACGCACTTGTACAGAAAGGAGAAGACAGTGTCTTGTTCACATGCTTGACAATGCTTGACATAACCACTGAGCGCCTCGTTAAATGTGCACAGGCTGCACTCCTGTCTGCTCATCCCGCCCGCCTCTTAAACATGCCACTTTCCCGACGTAAGTGGCGAAGAGGGTCTTCACCAGTAGTGAGGGACAAACCGGCCCCAGCGACATTATTAAAGAGATCGCCGTCACTGCGCTTGTTAGTTTCTTGGGGCTTGCCGCAGTGCATTGGACAAGCTTGGCATTAACTTTTGGCTCATGTCCAATTCATCATATTCTCAGAACTTCTCAGGCATCAGGAATTGGCCCAGAGGGGAGTGCCCAATATGAGAGCACATTCTGACGCACTTCTACACTCTATTTAACACTTTTCAACTGGCAAAAACAGGTACAGTGGGGTTCTTTTATACTGGAACTTGATTTAGTGCATCACTAACCGACACTAACAGCGGTAAAGTCATAATTAGAGTAAATATTTGTATGAAGAAACACTTTTAGGCTATAAATATAATTTTTTTTTTTAAAAACATCACGACGATAATGGAGTGTACCTCCTTGTGTCACGTGATGACATATTATTACGCCGTTGCACCAAACTCTTTCATTGCGCAGCATATAGGGCGGCCCCTGACAAAATTGGGGCCCGAGGTGAAATTTTATTTGGAGCCGCCAGCACGCTCTCGTCACACTTTACGCTTCCTTTTCATCCAGTGTCATATTAAATTCTTCTGAGAACACATTGTTACCGAAGTAGGTTCATAGTTGATGTAGCTATGTGGTCACTGCTTAGGAACAGCAGTCTTATCTCCAAAAAAAAAAAAAAAAAACACACACACACTGAAGCAACGTTGTAAAGTTGTGTGCAAACAAGTGAAAGAACAGCAACACGATGAACTCGTTTTTTACGGCAGCATTGCGCAAACGTTTGTTCAAAGAGGCTACCGTTACTCATCAAACTGCGGCAGAACGGAGGTTGACTCGATCTGTTTCAGGGTCATGCTAAGTCCATCATGAAACATTTGTAGTTAACATGTTTAGCTGTCAGACAAATGACAGTTACCCAAAACATTTGCAATAAACTAATTAAAGTCCTTTAGCATTTTGGGGGAAACATGGAAGTTAAGTTGAATTTCGGTTAGGATTGTTAGGAATGGGCCTCGGAAAGTTATCCTGAACTAGCATTTCCACTGCTGTCATACATCCGGTGTGTCCATCCCTGTGTTTTAATTTTATTGTGTACATGTCTAACAAAGTTTCAATTGAAAATGCAGAAAAACATCATTCTAGAACTTTGCAATCAAGAGAAACATTTAAAAAGAAAGGTACTGACCACCAAAAAATAATTTTCTATTCAAAGAATATATGATCACTTCATAATACTATTTGATTCATTACGCCAGATTTATGTCACTGTCATTACGGAGTGACAAAAACAGATGAAAATTCCTAAAAGAAAATTGCATCTCAAATACAAAAACTGCGCAAAGTCTCTTAATGATGAGCCAGAGCGGCCCGTCAATCATGACGCTGACAGCACTGACAAATGACTGATGCTGCTTGTGATTTTTTTTTTAATGCAGCACAGTATTCACAACATAACATTATGAATTTTAACAGCCTACTAGATGCTATTCTGTCTTAGATTTGATCTCAAAATGTTTTTTCAGATAATGTTACTGTAGTTCCATCAGGTGTCTACTTGTGGGGAGGCATTTATTTTTTTCAGTAGCTCACACTGGTGACGAACTGAGGCTCTGAATCGATTAGTTGAGGAAATCCAGGTCATTTGTCCTGACTCGGTTCCTATAACTGTCACCTTAGAGACTGTAAATGTGCTTCACTAGGTGCTGCTGCTTTGGTTAGCAACTGATTTGAAATGAACTGAGTGGTAAACTATGCTGTGCCCATGAGTGAGCGCTATGTATGTGTGTGAACTCTGAACTGAGATTGCTAAAGTTACTACCGGAGTTATCAAAATCGAGAAAGTGTTTATTTTTTTCTTTTAAGTGTCTGGCACACCACACAACTATTTATTTTTTTTAGAGACACAACCATTATTTGAGAATATTGCATCATCAAATTGTGGTAATTATACTGCAGAGACCACTAATGGAGGGAGGCATTTATTTGTTATCACTCGTCACTAATTGGGGCGCAGGCTCTTGTTCGGGACCTCCACTATATGAGGAATTATTGTGTTCTAATCATCTCTGAGATTCACTTGCACAACCTCTGACCCAGAGAGAGAGAACGAGAGAGAGAGAGAGAGAGAGAGAGAGAGAGAGAGAGAGAGAGAGAGTGTGTGTTAGTGCACTGACCACGCAGACTGGCCTCAGGACAGCACAAGGGGTGGCGTGACCCCCGTTCACCCCTGACCCCTGTCCGCCCTCAGCTGGTCAAACTCTAACCCGGAGACAGATGGATAACGCACTAGCTGCTTTATCTCCTTCTGACCACACGCTCTGCCGTAGCCTTTGCTTTCACCTCTCGTTGCCCCCTTGATTGCATCCAGCCTCGTCCTCAATATGGATCACAATATTAGGTACACCTGCCTGTTAAACAATACAGGGGCGTGGGGTGCTAAGTTTGCAATATGTGTCGTATTGTAAGAGTGAGCTGAACTCATATTTAGAGTCGTTTCTAATCATTTTACCGATGACACAAATGGATCAACGTTTTAGAAACAGCTCTTGGGGTGATTCCATGCACACTACACCCTCAAAAAGAAACAAATTGTTAAATTTTTCTTGGGAAAGGAGCCATTTCCGGAAATGGACGACACACCACACTTCAAGTCAAAAGAATTATCTGACATTTCCGAGCCAATTACTGCTGTGCATTAGACATTATAATGGAAAAATATAGAAGTGAGGTTCAAGAACAACAAAATTACACCGATAAATTTTTGATTCGTGCAACGGATACATTTTTGATTCGTGCAAAAGGTCACTATACATGATGTTGACTCGGAGAAAAAAAATGTTGAAAAAGTATTCCGTATTTATATATATATGACCATATCGTTAAAAGGTAAATGGGTTTACCTAACGTGACCAGTGAGTGTGCCTTTTTGACACTTAGCATGATGGAGAACCATTTCAGTTCTCATAAAGGCCTACATGTAAGAAAACAATACAGTCAAATCGGGTTTCTATAGCTGATTATAAAAACGTGTGTCGTCATGGTTTTGTAGGTGGCTTTTTACAACTGTTCCTCTCATTTGGTCCACAAGCCATAGGTTTGACACAAACTTAGGAACTTTGGTTTTTGACTGATTTCAATATTAAATAACTGTGCTTGTATAGACCATAATAAGATATTCTATTAGCCTAAACAGTCATGTTTTCATTTACAATGCATGGCAAAAGAAGCATAACCTCAATTTTAAAACATCATTTTGACTCTTACGAATGTTTTTTTTTTTTTTTTTGTACAGCAGCTTCAGTTGTTTGTACACGTGCATAGTCGTGTTGCAGCAGCCTCTCTATATCCAAAAGGGGGCTGACGCTGCAAGGCGGATCGAACCTTTCGATTGATACTGAAACAATTTGCATATAGTGATTCTCTTTGAGCGCGGCGCGGATCCATAACGGGAGCGGCCGGCTATTCAAATGCGAGCTCGCCCGAAGAGAAGCACCAGACGCCGGAGCAGGAAAAATTCGAGATATGTTTCTCTTCTTCTGTTTCTTTTGAATCTTTTTTTTTTCGTCGTAACGACTGCAACGTCGTGGATGCCGATTGTTTTAATCCTGCGACAGGATACCCGCAACGTGGACAAACAGGCGTTCGGAGGAAACCCCCGAGGTGGAATGAGGAGAGGGTGGTGACAAAATGAGGATTTTCTTGTTTTCTATGACATGCTGCACGGAGGGCTGCGTGACACACTATGCGGTAAATTCTGAGTAGTGTACGTGTGCGCGTGAGTGTGTGTGTGGGAAGGCTCTTGCGGTGCGTTTACGTGTCATGCAGAGACCGCTTGAAAGGAAAAAAAACAGGTTCTCGCTACCTTGTATCCATCCGCACTTGAACTTGAACGCACCACAGCCCGATGAACATAAGTTAGTGCCAGACTGCCATCCGTCCCCGCCCTATAAACGTATATTTGTACAATTTTTATTTTAGAAAGCGAAACATTCGCTTCATTCAACGCCATTGTTTGTCGTAGTAGTATGTTCCTATGGTTGCTATTCTAAGGAAATACTTTTTAATTTCCCCCACGCCCGCTCAGCCGATATGGAAACCTGCACATACAAAACGAGGACAAAACTTTAGGCACACCTAATGACATCCAATACGACCGAAGGCATTTTCATTTGTTACACACAACGAGATCTATTACTGAAAATGAAGCAGCATGAATTTGCATTTGACTTGATTATTGATTGATTTTCTGCCAGACGCAGCACGTGATGACCGGTGGTCGATGCATATTTTAGCCAAAAATAAAACACGTAATAATGACGTTTATTCGTTCTATTTGAAGCCTTCCTCGGTGCAATGATGATTTGTTTAATTTGTAAACTGTCAATGGCCTTGGAAAAAAATGTAAGATTCTTGAGATTATTATTTTTTAATGAGGATGTTCACAAATTTAAGAAGCGTTAACACACAGATCATGGAAATAATTGCCACGTGTTTAATCCTGCTCCTGAATTTTATTTTCTATGAATGTTGTCATTTCTTACGTTTATCGTTAAAATATTAGAAACAGCTCTTTGTATGATGCTGCAGTATGCAAGACACAATCCCAAGTATGTAGTTAAACGAATATTGAAGAATTGAACATAACAAAGCCAAATTTCGTGTGTCGGATCTCGGGTGTACCGAGTGAAGTGTCCAGTGAGTGTACAAGTCAATGAATGATGGAATCATTTTTCGACTAATCATTCCAAGCCCATTTCTTAGTACATTTAAATTACCTCATTTGTCGTAAAAATGAAAGCATTAAAATGAAAATGTGCTCAATGAACGTGTGTTTTGCTCTCATTAATAAGTTGTATTGTTGATCGGCAGTTGTCGTCAGCAAGGCTTTGTCGCCTCATTTGGAGTGTGTGGCGCAAAGTTGGAGTCAGTGGCAGCATGCAGCGGCATATGGAGCCCCTCACTGTCAAATGAGGCTTGGTTAATTGCACACGAGTCTGCACGAATGCAACCAAATGACGCTGAATAACGCCGTGCACGCAGGCAGGCAGGCAAGCAGGTGGTAGTGAGTTGACTCTCCCGTGAGCAAGGCAGCACAAATTATGGATTCAGACCATTTACGTTCATTATCATATATAGCCCCAAAATAACGTGCATTTCTTATTTTGTGTTTTATTATTATTATTATCAATTGGGCAGTTGGTCAACATTTACAGATAATGATAGGAGGCTATCATCAATATTCTCTGTCTCCGTGTAATTTTAACAGCTTGCTTTGGAAAGGAGCTGGACATACATTGTTATTGTCGCTTTCGATTCATTTGACTTTTTAATACATTATTTTGACTGTGGTTGTTTTTACATTTTTTTTGTACTAAAAATATGCAATTTGCATGTGTTTATAGGTTTACCTCACAATAGTCCTTTTACAAATGGGCTATTTTTTCAGTTGTGTTTCAGTTTACCATTAGAATAAATTATTTTCTTAATTTGTTTTTCAATTCCATTTTTTTACCTTACAGCACAGTAAATTCTTAAAACAATCATTCAACATGGATCGTATTCAATAACGCATTTGCTATATCGGCTCTGATTCATTCATAATATAAACCACGTGTGTTTTCGTGATTTAAATACAACAGGTGGCTGTATAAATGAATTTAAAAAAGAATATTTGTTTTGGCTTTGTTTATTCATTCCACCAATTCAAAGGCCTCAGGTTGAGCCCCCCTGCAGGAATTCTAAATGTATTCCGTATCGATTATGCTGTGTTATCAAGGCCCGTGCACTTCAAAATCTCAGTGAAGGCCACGCAGCATTCGCGCAATGCACTTTTTTTCTTAAACTATAGAAATCGGGGTTTTACATTCTCTAAATCTATTTGCTCGAGGCTTTAAACGTGAAGGATTTAATACTAAATCGCATTTAGCTTTAATTCAATGGGCATTTAAGGTGAAGTGGTATTTTGTTTATGGGTTCTAAAAAAAGGGATAATATCGAAAGGAATGACATTTATTTGGCAAAGGCTAACTCGGTTTCCCTTCAAACGATCACATATGGGCTCATTTGTTAAATTTTACTCTGGCAAATATCATTTATTGCCCCCTCCCTCCCTTCCCTGATTGTCATTTTCCCGTGTGTGCGCGTCTGTGTGCAGTGCGAGTCACTATTGATCTGCCCCACCCCCCAACCCCCACCTCCACATTAGTCCACCTGCACGGGAATGATGAATAATCAGCGTGGACGCCATCATACAAGGCACTCACACGCCACAGCCTTCTCGGTGTTGTTTTGGTTATTTTGAAGTCTCTTAACTGCACATGCGCGTAAGAAATGAGCGTGCTGCTGCTTTCGCAATTCTTTGCTAATTGACGTGAGTGACTTCATGCTGGGCTGTGCGTGTTTTCCTGCAAGAAATAACATGTTTTTATCATTGTCTTTATAAGGGAAATGTCACGCGCGCACAAACACACACACACACACACACACACACATTCACACACGCACGCACACGCGCACACACACATTCACACACGCACGCACACACTGAGGTCCTGGAAGGATGCATATCGATCCGTATGAGAATGTGTAGATGGCAAGTAGGGCCAGCCATTGGAGTTTTAATATTCTGTTTTATCTTTTTATCTATCTATCTATCTATCTATCTATCTATCTATCTATCTATCTATCTATCTATCTATCTATCTATCTATCTATCTATCTATCTATCTATCTATCTATAGTGGAAGTTGGAGACGCTCTCGTTCCACGGTAGAACGCAACTGCACAAATGGTGCATATAAATGCCACAACAGAATCGCAGAATCTGCAGTTCTGTTCAGACAGCGACACAGTGGTAATGCTCTCTTTATGAAGTCGTCCAATCAATGAATTTTCTCTTTTTTAAAAAAATCGCCATTTCATTGTAGTCTCGACTGTAGGTGTTAATTTAAGAGGTTTTGGAGAAATGTGCCATTTACGTTTCAGAAGTTCACATTTTATGGAGAGTGACTCCAATTTCTCAATTAGGTTATATTTGGACAATTCCCATACTTGAAAATGTAACCATCATCATCACCTGTGCTGGTAGTGTGTGTGTGTGTGTGTGTGTGTGTGTGTGTGTGTGTGTGTCATATGAATATGGCGAACTACCGCCATACTATCTGCTGTTTTTTTCAGAAGTGACAAGTGTTGTCATGAGGATTTTGCTGCCTTCAAACGTAATCAAATATAGTGTATTTAAAAAGCAAATAAAATGGCATTCATCATTCGTGAATTACAACCATTTCATACAGAATCTACCATATTCCCTGGGGTATTTGACAAAGTGGCATCAAATATAAGCATATGTTTTGTAACGTGGATACAGTGTTTCCACGCGATATCACAGTTCACCGTTCAACCCCCTGCTTTATCACATTTTTTTATTTTTACTCATAAACAAACTTACCGTAATGCCTGTGCACGTGGAAAAAGAGCGCCACAGTCACTGATGCACATTCCGGCCATTTATTGAATGTGGGCAGAAGAGTAACAATTTACATCCGGACACTCACTCACAGACTCTGCCAACATCACACGACCAGAATCTTGCCTGGTCTCTTGCAATCAATCTTCCATATGCATGAAGGTATAACTTCATGTATATGAAACATATATAAAACATATATGGAAAACTGAATTTGGAAATGAAACTTAAGCAGCAATTTACGTCAAAACATCCCTCCAGGGTACATTGTTATCCTGACAAGATGATTAAACATTGTGACTGTCCGATCCGCACACATGTAACCATCAGACTTGTTCTGATGGCATTGGCATGTTCGGTGACACAAATATGTACTTTTGAGAGATGTACTAAGGACTTTGAAATGTCATTCAGTGATGTCATCAATACATGACAGCAGGTCTTCGGTTTAGGAGGGAGTTCTGATACTAGGGCGGCGACATAACCCGCATTTTTACACAAGTTGGGACTGTACCCGGTACAGTGTACCGTAAGGTATAGGAAGACTGCGCCTCTGTCTATGTATAACTTACATTAATAATGTACTATAGTCATAAGTACAGTAAATATTTGTCTGAAAAACACTTCTAGGCCATACATATAAAATAATCTGCATGGCCACAAAACCTCGTATATCGGGCTCAACCAAGGACTCCCTGTTTACTTGTGTACTCAAAGAGCGGTCAACTTTTCAGACATAAACGTGTATCTATCTATCTATCAATGGTGTCTAACTATGTCTGTGGTAGGAAACCTAAAGCCCCTGGGCCATATTTATCCCATGTAAGCATTTACTGTGGTCTGCTGTGCAATTCACAAATATTTTATCCAGAAATGCTCATAAAATAGAATGAAAGCATTTTATTGAATTGTAATATTAACATATAACATCTTGAATACGATTTCTGTGATGCAACAATTCCCCATCGCTGTCAATCACCGATAGTACACTGTGTGTACATTACCTTATAAATCACAATGTGTGTCCTGACAGCGTGTTGGCATTTCCAGTTCATTTCCAATCGTGTGTGTGTGTGTGTGTGTGTGTGTGTGTGTGTGTGTGTGTGTGTGCGCGCGCCCGTGTGTCCATTCTGAGCACGCTTGGTCAGGCACACTTTTTTTGGGAAAGAATTGAGTCTCCTTCTGTCCAGACACACGTCACGCACACGGCGTTGACATTGACTTCACATCAGAGACAGTTTAACTTCTTTAACTCCTTTTTCTCTTCTTCTTCTTCTTTTCTTTTGTTTGAGTCGTTTCAAGCGAGCGCCATCTCCATTGTAGGGACCCTCTGACAGATGCGAGGGCCCCCTTAGCAGGTCCGGGACAGGGAAAAGTCTGAAAGGTTAATCCGTTGCCCACCCACCGGCCGCTCTCCTACACACCCGCAGATGTTGGCTTTCGGAGTCTTGAAGCGTCACCTTTGACATGTCCCCCCATTCAGTGGCGAGGGGGAGTCCAGCAGGGTACTGACCACTGCAAGCTGTCGCCTCGCCTGCCGCCGTTTTAGTCTAAACGGCCCTTGATCTCATGTGAACAGGGTTCCTCCATTAAAGGAGACGTATTATCAAAAATAGACTTTTTAATGACTTCAATGCAAATAGTTGAGTTTTGGGAGTGCCTGGCCACCCATGAATTAAGCTACCAAGTAAATCTTTGCTGTGTACTCTACTGTAGCGATTCCACATCATATTGCCGTCACGCCAAGTTTTTCCAAGTGAAGAGCTGACATTTTCAAGGATGACACTTACTGCACTGTAATACCAACTGGTATACCGATAGGCAGCCAACATTCGAATGTTGTGTTTGCGGGTAAGAGATAATTGGTTTTGATAATGTCATGCACTGCTGCACTAATTACAGTTGGGTGATTACTGCTACCAGGTATCGGTAATGGTGCCGATACCAGCCTCATTTTAAGGTATCATATTCATGCAGGTTGCTGATACCAGCCACCGATCCTTCAATGCAATGCAAGGCAGCTTCGAACGTGTCACACATGGCAACTTCAATCTGACATCGAGTAAGTCCTCCTCAGCAGTAGTTGGCGCTATACTGTGGTAGTTTGACACATTGGTGTATCGCGAGCTGTTTCAGAAAGAAAGGTCTTTGCTCACAATTTTTTGTAATTGTCATCTCTTCAGCTGTGCTCTTTGTAAATGCTTTTAGGTGTTGTTTCTTTGGGTTTGTGAAGCACATTGGGTTGTCTTTTGTCTGAAATGTGCGAAATAAATTTGAATGTGTATCATACTGTATATCTCCGCCGTTTTTTTGTTTGTTTGTTTTTTTTCACATTTCGCCTTTAAATGTCATAGCTTTGCATAAATGCCTTTTTTTGCAGGTTGAGGGGTGAACATCTCCTGCTCTGGAGGGAGTCTAAAAGTCTACGGAAGTTTCTGATTATACCACAAAAAGTTGCTTGTTGTTTTTTTTTTTAAATAGTCACCACAGGGGTTTGAAAAGTCACTAAACATAAAGTATATTGTTAAAATTGCCAGAGGTGGCCTCACGCATATCCCATTCATTTGCACTGTGGACATACTGTAGATGGGTGAATAGCTCCTGATTTCTTTATCTTCTGGGAGTGTCCAATAACACAACAAAAAGTTGCTTGGATTGTTGTTACACGCTTTTCTGAAAAAGTTAGAGGGGTATGAAAAGTTGCATTACAATTCTTCTTTTAGTTTTGAGACACCTACTCGGCGCCTCACTTTTGTGAATGTAAAATGTATTTTCCTCCCTGGCTGTGCATATGTTGAACTTGTGGCTCTGTTTTTGAACAACATAAGTTTCTGTAAAACAGGGGCTTCTCTTTCAGCTCCACATTTTTTTCCATTCAGACAAATTGAAGAATGCATGAGGGATGGGGGACACGTCCATATTCTACATGTATTTTGTTTATTTGCTTTGTTACTGAGTGCCAATATCTTGGTAGTATTGTGTTGAATGACTATCTGATGATATGGATACATTGTAAGGTGACAGATACGTGCACTTTATGCCAGAAGAAATTGTCTTGTCTGTCAATTTAGATGCCGCTCTAAATCTATTAAGGTTCAATGATCTTCAACTTTTTACACAAAACTGCGTTCTTCTATGTGGTCAAGTTTTGAGAAAGCCAAATATGAGAACATTTGAGTTACATTTCTTGGTGAAATTTTCCCTAAAAGCAGATTTGACTTCTATTTGATTACTATGTTTGATCCGCATTTATTAGAAAGAATTTGGTCAACTTTTTGGATAGTTCTTGGGGTTACATAGACATGAGATTTTATTTTATTTTTTCAACTGACTGTGGATTTTGTATGAACGTGACTTTGAAATAAGCATTTACACTGAAATTAACATGCAAAAAAAACCCAATCCAATTTAGGTCTTGACAGGCTACTATTATACCTTGATTTATTATTAGAACATGCACTTTATAAGAAACAAGAGCTGTAACCGGTCATCTGGCCCTATTTTCAAAAATTAGGTGTTCTTCTGCTCAAATGGCATTTAAGTATAATTAAATGTATTTCTTTAACTTTTAGGGTTCAATGTGACTTACCCAAACACATGCGCACAGTGCTAGGCTTGGGTCGTTAAGCCCTGTATTTGAACAATAGACACATCTGCTCATGGTGGTCTATCAAAGACGAAGGTACCGCAGTCTCCCTACGTTTGGTTTAAACCGCCACATTCTTCGCAAACAGGCGTTGGGAGCGGGGTGGGGGTCGTTCAGGAGGGGGGCTGCCGCCCTAATGAACAAGTGCCTGTGAACTTGAGAGGTGACCATGAATTAAATCAATGACGAGTTTAAATTTTTGCGGAAGAGGTCGAAAAGTGTTTAAGGGGGCCGGGGGTAGCGAACGGAGCCGCAAATGAACCCGGAAGTGGAGTGCACTTTGCGTAATTTAAGGTGGCTCGATAACAAAGTCCGGATATAATAGCGATTATTCCCCCCCCCCCCGCCCCCCACAAATGAGAGAGGGCGATTTATCGATGTTTTTTTTTTAATCACGTTATTCTTTTCATACATCCTCCACCCTTCATGTACAAGAAATTGAAGATATATTAAAACGTAAATGCCACCTGTCTTCCTTAAGTGAGGCGTGTGATGTGACGTCATGCAAAGGGGCGCGACTCAGAGAGAGAGAGAGAGAGAGAGAGAGAGAGAGAGAGAGAGAGAGAGAGAGACTTGGTGTGCGCATGTGCAGACGCTGCAGTGGTGGACCCACACAAACAGAGCGAGAGAGAGATATGGCGCGGCACCCGACCGGAGCGCAAGGACAGCTGGCTGGTGGTGGGGGGGCTTGATTTACAAAGGAAAGAAATAATACAAGGCATTTAAAAGATAAATATTTATCAATGAAGAAAGCGTGGATTTAGAAGACGGAACCGAAGTAGTAAGATTTTTTTTTTATTATAAGAAAAAGAAAAAAGAACAAAAGAATTTAACTATTACGACTTTCAGGGGTGGGGGGCGCCAGCTAAGCAGGTCACATAGATGGTCGGTTCACAGAGCCGCCCGGACCATGAATGCTCAGCTGTCGATGGAAAATATAGGCGACCTGCACGGCCATGACTCCGTAAGCAGCCACGGGGAGCTGCTGAGCGGCCACAGTCCGCACTCGCGTCCGAGCCCGCGGGGGCTGAGCCACCGCGCCATGGGTATGGCAACCCTCCTGGACAACGGAGACTATCACCACCATCATCCGGGACACCTACACCCGGCCATCAGCATGTGCGAAGCTCCCGGCATGAGCGCCAGCAGCACCTACACCACCTTGACCCCCCTGCAGCCTTTGCCCCCCATCTCCACCGTATCCGACAAGTTTCCCCCGCACCATCATCACCACCACCACCCCTCACACCCGCATCCCCATCACCCGCATCCGCACCAGAGGATCCCGGGCAACGTCAGCGGCAGCTTCACGCTCATGCGAGAGGACCGCAGTCTGGCTCCCATGAACACTCTCTACCCCGCCTACCACCACAAGGACCCCTGCATGGGCCAGAGTCTATCCCCGCTGTCCGGCTCCGGTCTTGCGGGTATCCACACGAGCCAAGCCGGCCTACCACCTTACGCCCACCCGGGCGCCGCCATGCCCGGGGAGAAGATGCTGACTCCCAGCGGCTTCGAGGCGCACCATCCGGCCATGCTCGGCCGCCACACAGAGCAGCACATGAGCTCCACGGCGGGGATGGTGCAGTTGAACGGTCTGCATCACCATCCGCACGCCCACCTCGGAGCGCAGGGCCACGGCCAGGGGCTAAGTGGCGGCCGGGAGCAGGCCTCCGCGCTCGGACAGCAAGGAGCCATCAACGGCGGTGGAGGAGGCGGAGGAGGAGGCCAGATGGAGGAAGTGAATACCAAAGAGGTGGCGCAGAGGATCACCACGGAGCTCAAGCGCTACAGCATCCCCCAAGCCATCTTCGCCCAGCGCGTCCTGTGCCGGTCCCAGGGGACCCTGTCCGACCTGCTGAGGAACCCCAAACCCTGGTCCAAGCTCAAGTCCGGCAGAGAGACCTTTCGCCGCATGTGGAAGTGGCTGCAGGAGCCTGAGTTCCAGCGCATGAGTGCGCTCAGGCTCGCAGGTGAGCGAAGCCTCGGTAAAGCCTCATTTTCTTCTCTTTTCAGTACAATTGCATGCTGCTCTCGTCAGCATTGACTCTCAAGGCTGCTTTATTATTCATAATAATCAATAAGCAGGTCAAGTGGGCTGGGAATTTAAACTCCGTTTTTGTTTCGTTTCGCAATCAGAGCACATAACGTGATTGATTTCGTCATATTCGATTGCTTATGCGTCAACTGTAGTTTAGTGTAGGCAATTTTTGCGAGCATTTCAATTCAACTATCCTATGTGATATGGTCATAATCATATATGAATATCAGCAAGTTGTCTTCGGTTTTGCTGTAGCTTACATTATTCTAGTATTTGACTTTGATTGATTCAGCTCCATCTTTATTGTATTTTTACATGCAATTGCTTTGGGAATTTAAACTGCTGTAGTTTTTTATCACATAAACACAATAAATAACAACAAGTAGCCTTCAGTGTCAATGTTCTTTAAAGTGATTTGTGTTTGCTATATTCTCGTATTTGACTGCTTATGGATTGATTATAAACATCAATCCAAGTGCATGATTCTATATTTTTCCATGCATTCCAATTAAAATAGGTTAAGGAGTGGCCTGCTGATATTTTTCTTTCCTTTTTTTCTTTATTCATTTAGTTGTGTCGGGTGTTTGTGTGCATGGTCGTTTTTGGTGTCGTTTTACCTCCCACTATCGACCCCGTGCTCTTGTAAAGTAAGTCGATCCTTGCACGAGGAATCGTTAGTCTTTATTTTGGTGTACACTTGCACCCGAGCAGCCGCCTTTTTTTTTTTTCTGGCCTTGTTCTTGGTCCCAGCGCACATTTACAGGCCTTTGTTTGTGCAGTGATTTGTATCCCTTCCTGAATGGGACTTTATTGTCCCACAATCCACTGAAGTTCAGTGGTGGTTATGTTTATTTATTCCCGACTGTGGTCAGGGGACCCTGTCCGACCTGCTGAGGAACCCCAAACCCTGGTCCAAGCTCAAGTCCGGCAGAGAGACCTTTCGCCGCATGTGGAAGTGGCTGCAGGAGCCTGAGTTCCAGCGCATGAGTGCGCTCAGGCTCGCAGGTGAGCGAAGCCTCGGTAAAGCCTCATTTTCTTCTCTTTTCAGTACAATTGCATGCTGCTCTCGTCAGCATTGACTCTCAAGGCTGCTTTATTATTCATAATAATCAATAAGCAGGTCAAGTGGGCTGGGAATTTAAACTCCGTTTTTGTTTCGTTTCGCAATCAGAGCACATAACGTGATTGATTTCGTCATATTCGATTGCTTATGCGTCAACTGTAGTTTAGTGTAGGCAATTTTTGCGAGCATTTCAATTCAACTATCCTATGTGATATGGTCATAATCATATATGAATATCAGCAAGTTGTCTTCGGTTTTGCTGTAGCTTACATTATTCTAGTATTTGACTTTGATTGATTCAGCTCCATCTTTATTGTATTTTTACATGCAATTGCTTTGGGAATTTAAACTGCTGTAGTTTTTTATCACATAAACACAATAAATAACAACAAGTAGCCTTCAGTGTCAATGTTCTTTAAAGTGATTTGTGTTTGCTATATTCTCGTATTTGACTGCTTATGGATTGATTATAAACATCAATCCAAGTGCATGATTCTATATTTTTCCATGCATTCCAATTAAAATAGGTTAAGGAGTGGCCTGCTGATATTTTTCTTTCCTTTTTTTCTTTATTCATTTAGTTGTGTCGGGTGTTTGTGTGCATGGTCGTTTTTGGTGTCGTTTTACCTCCCACTATCGACCCCGTGCTCTTGTAAAGTAAGTCGATCCTTGCACGAGGAATCGTTAGTCTTTATTTTGGTGTACACTTGCACCCGAGCAGCCGCCTTTTTTTTTTTTCTGGCCTTGTTCTTGGTCCCAGCGCACATTTACAGGCCTTTGTTTGTGCAGTGATTTGTATCCCTTCCTGAATGGGACTTTATTGTCCCACAATCCACTGAAGTTCAGTGGTGGTTATGTTTATTTATTCCCGACTGTGGTGTGCCCCCCCCATATTAATTTGTCCCTGTGGTAGTCAGGAGTCCATTAAAGCACACGTGCGTGCGCGCACTCACTCGCTCACTCAATCAC
Source organism: Hippocampus comes (assembly GCF_001891065.2). NCBI lineage: Eukaryota > Metazoa > Chordata > Actinopteri > Syngnathiformes > Syngnathidae > Hippocampus > Hippocampus comes. The sequence continues at coordinate 4,734,828 of NW_017805135.1, forward strand.
TCACACACACACACACACACACACACACACACACACACACACACACACACACACACACACACACGCACACACGCACACACAGACTCAAAATGATTTTTTTTCTTCCCAAAATTAATGAGGCTAATCGATGGGCTGCGCATGTGTGCGTTTTTTAGTTGGAAATAAAGGTAATTCCGCGGACTTTATTGTAAGCGTGAGTGTGTGCGCGCTGGTGCGTATGCGTGTATTTCATCGCCATTGATTAGTTCTCCAGGCTTCTGCTGTTGTGTGTGTGCGCGTGAGAACTTTATTTACAATTGTACAATAAAAAATAGAAGAAATGCATTTAAATGTGAGTACTTTTTAAATACGGAAGGCAAATGATTGTGCGTTTTTAATATATTAGTGCATTTCCTTTTATTTTAATCATTTAATCTGGAGAGGAAATGTCCTTTTTTTACTTAAAAAAAGGCTCAGGAATCACGATTGCATTCGGCTATGTCCTCAAATGTGATTTCATCATTGTTATCATTCAGACAATATTTTTATTTTTTAAATGGCCCTTAAATCACACGACATGGCCATAGCTTCAAATATTCAGATAAATTGTTTCAAAATGAAAGTTGCACAGGACAATTTCAAAAATGCTAATGATATATTTCTGGATATTTATGAGGACTGGGTATTGCCTTGTTAATTTGGTCATCCCCTGAGTGTTTTCGAAAGACACTGTGCTGAATTTGATGCGACATGCTTATTGATTTTGGCCTTCTGAAATTAATCTCAGGCCTTTTCTCATTTTCCCTCATGTATACAATTCCACCCCATGCATTCAAAATTGCAGAACAGAATCTAATGGAATAAAAAAAAACATGGCTGGATCTATCCACATTCATCATTTTTTTTAAATAATGTATTTTTTGTATGTATTTAGTCATAGTCTGGCTGTCTAACAATAACATGTTTGGTACTTATGGTTTTTAGAAAATCAGATCTAGGCCATACAAAACTAATGCTAAAATACAATGCAACAATCAAATAAATGTTTCTTATTAGTGTAAATCATGAACATTTGAGCTAAATGTCCTGCATTGCAATGGCCGGATCAAATGTTCTCCAGATCAGGATATGGCCCACGAGCTATATGTTGCCCAACATTGCTACTGTATAAATATGGTTAGTTTATTTCTTATTAGTGTCATGCACCACCAAAGGTGCCCGGCCCACATGAGATTTTAAACACAAAAATAGGCAGGCATTCACAAATATGTCAAAGAAAGAGGCCCCTCCCCTTCCGTCACAAACTGAACCATATAATATGCTTATACTTAAATAGATACTTGAGTCTTTCCTCATCTGGCATTGCAGACAGCCACATTGGACAGTTTGTAGAATAAATAGTCTTCTTAAGCCATGATGTAGAGGACAATAAAACAAAAAAAATACCATTTTAATTTCAATATCATTTAACTGACACAAACAACAACTCTGCTCCTCCTCTGGGATGGAGTGGAAACGTCCAGTTTCCAGAGCCAGAGACACAAGCAAGGTCCCACACCTCAACTGAACACACACTGATCGCTTGTCAGGTGTGACATATATGGTTCGGGACCAATATGATTTTTCACCAAAATATAAATTCTTAGCTTCGGTTTCCACAAAACTTCAATTGACCAAGTGTGCTTACACCCTTCAAACTAAAGAAAGTTCCATTTTCTCTCCCACATTGTATCTCAACTGGTTCCTGTAAATAAACTGGAGATTAATATCAGGAAAACAACTTCATCTGCCCACTCCAGGTCCCAATTATGTTTATAATAATAACGAATATTATTATTATTATTATTATATTGTTAGTTCTAGGCAACCCCCCCCCCCAAAAAAAAACCCAGTGGACCACAGTGTGTAGTTATCCCTGCTGCTTGTAATGATTAGCTGGGATCAACCACAGTGTGTGTGTGTGTGTGTGTGTGTGTGTGTGTGTGTGTGTGTGTGTGTGTGTGTGTGTGTGTGTGTGTGTGTGTGTGGCTGTGTATGTGTTGCGAGCCGATGTCCAGGCCGTGCCAGGTCTCTCCCCCTGTCTCCGTGGCCTTCACTCCTCCTGATTTATTATAGCAGCTTCTGCACTAGGAGTTAATGTTTAGCGGCACTAGGGGACACGCATTGTTGGTCATGGGTATTATTATTATGATTATTATTATTATTATTATTATTATTATGATTGTTATTATAATCCGGCTCCACTTATCGTGTGCTGAAATCTGGTACGAGGGCGCCAAGTTTGAGCTTGAAAATAAACTGGTGAAAATGATTAAAAGTCAAATGTGTTTTGACGCACTCTCAGAGCAACATGTTTATTGTGGTTGCATTTCGGATTCCCTGTTTCTCAACATATCAACAACAACTGAGCGTAAGAGCAAAACCTTGATTGTTTTTCATGGACTCAATTGAGATGTTTCTAATAGCTTCTGGTGTGCTTATGAGCCACCCAAGTCTGTGCTCTCCCGGTCTATTAGATCGCTCCTTGAATGGGAGAAGTGAGCCTCCCAAAAAATTTGATGGAAAGTAGCTAGATCCGTTCGTTCGTTGAATTGCTTCTTTTCTTGAGGGTCTGTGTGGTGTAGGCAGGACGATGTGTTTGGTAGTATAGCCACATCTGCCACACAGTCAAGAGGTTCTGGGTTCGACTCTCAGCCTTGCTTTATGGAGTTTGCCTGTTGCGTTGGTTCACTATTAGCATTGGAAAATGTGAACGTGAGATGCACCGAAAACTCCAACTTGTGCACGGATGTGAATATGCATGGATATGGACGTTTGTCCATGTAATCTTACGGTTGGCTGGTGATTAGTTCAGGGTGTTCCTGACGATGGGGTCCAGCTCACTTGCGAGTGAGTTTTTTGCGACTTCGTGTTTTCAGCACCATGGACAGAAGCCACTGTTTTTTCCCCTCTGTTGCTGTTCATCAGCACTGTCGTGGTCAAAAAAACGGGGGGGGGGGGGGGGGGGGGGGGGGGGGGGATCGAACCTAGAACCTCTCAATTGTGGTGCTCTGTGCAATTTACATTTAGCTGGATGCTCCGGAAAGATGTTTGGAACATTTCATTTTTCATTATTCTTAAAGGGGCTGATAAATTGTACAAACCCGAGTCTACTAATCTTTTCCCACAAGTCCTCGTCATTATTGACATTTTAGTGCATGTTTGTTGAAGTCTTGAATTTGGGGCAGAAAAAAAATACATGTGTGGCGCCATCCTCAGGTTAAACACTGCACTGCATGTTATTGTGGCTTTCTCCCGTCTGGATTGGACAAGCAGGGCCTTCTGACACCACTTCCGGAATCCTGACGTAAATGCTCTACCTCCATGGCATCTAGAACACACTCAAACTCGTACACACCTCCGTAGTGAGTTGGAATTGGAATAGTAGCGTTTGCGAACATTTTTATTACCATTTTCGGGTTTGTGATTTTTGAACATAGCATAGAAACGATTTTTTTTAGGTCGTACTTTAGTCTTAGGTGGTATTCTTTAGACCACGCCCAACCATCTCCCTCCTCACAAGACCGAGAGTCCTCCAGAGTCTCAAAGGTTGTCTGGAGTCCAGAAAACGCCCCCTTTTAGCGCCGTTTTCAAATATTAGTGAGAGGTGGAGTAATAGAACCCTTGAACAAGGGCATCATGGTTAGCGAGTGGTTTGCACATCTACCTCACAGTTAAGAAGTCCCCTGTGTTGGCTTTCTCTGGCCACTTCCCACATTCCAAAAACATTCATGTTAAGTTCATCGAAACCTCAAAACATGTCCATATAGGGATGAACATGAGTTTGAATGTTTGTTTGTCTACACTGAACGTGCCCTGCAACTGACTTGCCAACCAGTCCAGGTTGTAAGCCGAAAATAGGTGCCAGCGCCCATCCAATATTACCTGGGTTCATTTGATTTATTTCTTTTTCTCATATTTGATATTGTTTTTAATAGTTAGCCCGTTTTTTGTACTGAGCCTATTTTTAGTCTGTGACAGTCACCTTAACATAGCAAATTTCCCACAGGGATCAATAAATCAATGATGTTACAGTGAATTTATTCCATATGGCAGCTGACTCCTTATCAGATCATTACATGACGTTATAGCCGGGCACCCTATAATATAACTCATGAGACGTGTGTGGCTGTCATAAATACTGGAAAACACAGCAAGCTGCCTTTATAGTTCATTTCTTGAAAGAAAGAAGAACTTGTACAGAGCAAAGGTATTGAGTGGAGTACACCAGGTCACACAGCAGCTGCTGTTATTTCCAGTGACTGCGAACAAAGCATTCAGAAATAGCCTCAGGCAAGGATAGGCAACATAAACGACAGAGAGGGCCAAAATGTTTCAGCAGCGCTGCTAGGCGGCCACATAGGACCTCACACTTCCTAACCAGATGTGTGACCAAAAGGTTTTTTTTTTAAATGGGTGAAAATGTCTTTTTTTTTACTGAGCAAATGTACAGAAGAGTATCATGCTCAAAATGCACACAGTATCCACTTCTCAACAACAAAGGCTTGGAAGCAAACAAAACAGTAACCACAAAGGCATCCAGTGGTTCGCACATCAACCTCACAGTTCAGAGGTACCGGGTTCAATTCTAGCTCCGGCCTCCCTGTGTGGCGTTTACATGTTCTCCCCGTGCCTGTGTGGGTTTTCTCCGGGTACTCCGGTTTCTTCCCACATTCCAAAAACATGCATGGCAGGCTGACTGAACACTCGTAATTGTCCCGAGGTGAGAGTGTTAGCGTGGATGGTTGTTCGTCTCTGTGTGCCCTGCGATTGGCTGGCAACCGATTCAGGGTGTCCCCCGCCTACTGCCCAAAGACGGCTGGGATAGGCTCCCGTACCCCCCGCAACCCCTGTGAAGATAAAGTGAATCGGAACATGGATGGATGGATAGATTGTGTTTCATGACGTTACGACTGTATGTTTTTATAAAATAAAACATTGTAGAGTGTTATATTTTCATTAAAAACACATTCCAAATGTTTTTGTGAGGGTTTTGGCTGGCTGGACTGGATCAGTGGCGTTTTCATTCATTTCAATGGCTTTGGTCAAAGTCAGAGATGTTTCTAATTTTGAATTATTGTTTGATCAGATCAAGAAAGGCCTTTAATATTTGAAATGTCTTATTTGAATAATTCTATTGTGGTATGGGGCGATGTTTGCATCGTGAGAGAGGTTTCTGACGACTCACATCCCTGCTCCCTTTTGTCTTTACTGGCCTCTCCTCAGCGTGCAAGCGCAAGGAACAGGACCATGGCCGCAGCGAACGGGGCAACCCGGCGGCCAAGAAGCCCCGCCTGGTGTTCACGGACGTGCAACGGCGGACCCTCCACGCCATCTTCAAGGAGAACAAGCGTCCATCCAAAGAACTGCAGCTGACCATCGCTCAGCAGCTGGGCCTGGAACTCGCCACGGTCAGCAACTTCTTCATGAACGCGCGCCGCCGCAGCCTGGACAAGTGGGTCGACGACGGCTCCGGCCACCCGCCCGGCGTCGGCCTCAGCGCCTGCACCAAAGCCTGAAGAAGGACCGGGAGTGCGCTTTTGACCCTTACTCATGGACTCGACTCGGTGGAAAAGCTTTAAAACTTAAGAGAACCTTACAAAAGACCTCACATTTTTGCCCTTAAATCTGTACTACATTCATATTTATAGTATCCAAAGATGAGAGAAAAAAACAAACCAAAGACTTCTTCTTTCTTGTTTGACCTGCTTTGACTTGTTTGTGTTACACACTGCAAAAAGACTACCATCCCCCCTTTTCTTGTACTCACCTACGCTCACTGGTCTCTAGCTTTACGACAACCCCTGCGTCCCCTTCCCACTGTCGCTATCTTGACTCCCAAAATGGATGTTCTAATCAGTCTGATCTGCGGAGCTCCAGTGGGATTTGGCCAATCAATGTTAAAGAAATTTAAATCCCACGGGAGCGACTGCTTTTTTTTAATTTCTATTTCATCCCTGCTGACCGCCGGAGGTGGCGCCGAACAGCGCGGACTGACGTCTTTTCCCGGATCCATGGATAGTAAACAGGAGGAAATCAATTCCATCGCGTAGACCGCGAGCCCCAAATTCCAACCCTGGATCACGATGTAGTGCTTTCCTTCCGACGTGCTGAAACGTCGTTTTTAAACCAGAGAAACCAAAGCCTCACTCATGTAGCCTCCACAAAAAAAAAAAATGCGAGAGCGGTGCTATTGACCAAAGATATTTTGTAATTTTTTTTTTTAACCCAGCCACTGCTGCTACATTCCCAGTCATACATCCTCCCATGTTCTTTATTCTGTTCAGGGTTACGGCAGGAGCATATCCCAGTTGATTTAGGGCAGTTGCTATGTGAACCGCTACTCTACCCATGAAGCACTATTGGTAAGTCATCCATCCATCTGTTTTGTTGAACTTTTACCATATTCAGCTTGTCAGTAGGCGCATATCTCAGTTGATTTAGAGCTGTTCGAAGCTATGTGAACCACTACACTAGCCATCTTGCAATATTCCTAACCAGTTATCCATCTGAATTTTTTCTTTTGTTTTTTGTTTTTTTTTTGCTGCAGTAACAACAGTGCAACATATGTAATCGTCCATCAATTTGGGAGGGTTTAGGGGGCATGTCAGGTGCTGGTGTCAAGGCACCATGCAAACCACTATACTACTAATAACTCAACACGCTTGAATTTTCGTCCATTCATCCATCGATTTTTCTGTAGCGTTCATCCTGTTTAGGGTCTTATCGGGTATTATAATGGTAAGAAATGTGAACCACTACATTATTCATGTTGGTATGTTCTTAGTCCATGCATCCTTCTTTTGCATTTATTGTGTTTGGGGTCACATTATTTGTACAACATTCCTAACTTTCCGTGTTTTTTTTTTCCTTTTGGGAGTTTATTCTGTTCAGGATCAGGGCAAGAACTGGAGCCTATTCCAGCTCACATTTAACCAAAGAAAAATGTATGTGAACCACTACACTTAGCAGTGACTTCACACCCGAAATCACATTTAAATCATTTTAGCGTGACACAAGAGTCAAACTTTTTGCCTTATGGATGCCTTGTTAATCAGTTTTATCCGCGCAACGAGCGGTGTGGAATGTTACTGTTAACGCTCGCTGTGAAGGCCAATCAAAACGTGTTGTCACTGTGAGTCAAATATCGTGTGTTGCTTTTATTTATTGTATTGATTTGCGTGTCCATCAAACATGTCAAGTGGACAAGATCAATGGTCCAATCAGGTCCCTTTCCCTTCCCGCAACAATCCAAAGCCTGGAAAGCTATGCATTTCAGCACAAGGAGGAAAGCACTACACATGGGGAAGCGTAACATGTTTGATAAATTAGCCGGGCCCCTTGTCATCCTCCTCTTCCTCCTCCTCCTCCTCCTTGTTTTCCTCAAGGCCACAGTTAGCAGCTCTACATTTATCAGAAGGAGCAGAAAAAAAAGATAGAGACGCTTCCTGAACACCCAACCAAACAATGTGTCACCTGCTGATGTTTTCTAGCGTGAAACCAAAGATGCTACCTCACTCAAGTTCCATATGTGATTTCTATCACTTTGACGATACCAAAGATAACCAAAGGTTTGTTGTTGCTTTTTTTTTTTCTTTTTTCAATGCACGGCCTCTGTGAGTGGTGGTGAAAATGTTGTAAAACACACACACACACACACACACACACACACACGCACGCGCGCACACACACACACGCACGCGCACACACACACACACACACACACACACACACACACACACACACACACACACACGCACACACACACTGCCTTCACATCTTCCCCAAGTGCGATCCTGCTCTCGATTCTCGCTCTGTAGATAGTCACATTGGTGGCGTGAAATATACTATTGTTGTCCAACAAAAAGCATTTACAGTGTTCCCTCGCTACTTTGCGGTTCGGTTATTGCGGATTCACTCTATCACGGATTTTTATTTGTGAACATAACTTGATTGATTTCAATTTCACATGGTTATTTCGTATATTTTATTCCTATTTTTTCTTTCTTCTTCGTCGAATCAGTCAAGAAATGTTTTTTTTCCAGCGGTAAATCTGTTTTACGAAACAGATAAAACCGAGACCATGGACGTTAGGGTTGCGTTCGGAAATTCACTCTGACGCCCATGCACTACTCTGAGAGTGTGTGTGTTCGGAGAGACTGAAAGGTTGTAAATCTCCTCGTAAATCCCCCCCTACCCCTCCCAAAAAAAGTCCACCTCGACTTTGTGGAAATCCTCCAATTGTGGGCAGGCTTGGAATGTATCACTTGCGAAAAGTAAGGGAACACTGTATGTTCAAATTTTGTGGCCGGTGGGGAAAAAGACACAAGATTTGGAAATGTTTGCTTTTCTGTTGGAAAATAAAGGCTTTCCATAAATTACATTTCACTCCACAAACTCTAACACTTTCAAACTGGCACATGCGGGGGGTGGCACCTCGCAGTCAACTTACTTCCTGCCATATATACTGCACATATGTAGGAGTTAAAGGGGAAACCAAGTCAAAATTTTGTTTAAATACGGCATTCTGATGAATATTGTGTTTGTGGAATATGAATCAAGAAGCAAAGTGCACCCATATTTTTTCCCCATCTTTAATTATCTATTTTGCCACTTGCTGTCGACTCAAGATGACATCACAATGCCAAAGGGCTCATCTTGCGAATGACACGTGACCAAACCCAGAAATCAGGTGAGCCGTGACAGTCGTTGTCGTTGCGGATTTTGCAAATTGATCCATAATATTAATCGTGTTTAGATTAGTGGGGCCGCATAGAACATATTATTGTCGAGAACATTTTTGAGTTGACTTCCCCTTTAAATCTCCAAATTTGTCACAGAACATGTAAAAGCTGTCAAGAAAATTATGAAAAGTGGTTCTTTGCTAATAAACATACACAGTGGAACCTCTAAAGTCAAGCAAAACTAAACTACTTTAAAAGCAGATTTCCATTTTTTTCACACGATATCCCCCCCAAATTCCGACTCAAAGGAATTATAATTAATTAATATTTGAGTTATGAAACATAAAAATATGAACAAATCTTAATTAAAAACAATTCAGTGTCATCTTAATTTTTTAAATTCAGTATCTTCTCTTCTCACCTTTTTTCATTGCATTGTTTTGCTGCCAAAACAGCTAACAAAAAAGCCAAACACACAGTGTCCTTTGTTGTTTTCTTAATTTTTAGTGCAGTGCCTTTTCAACCACCGCCTACAAAAATAATTAGCTTTAAGTCTAAAAAACAGACCGGGCTTATCTTCCTAAAAACTATATTTAATATTAGTGGAGGACACTATAACATTATTTTAGAACACTGGTACTGTTCTTGGATATTGGAAAACACCTTAATTGATTTACTTGTCTATTAATCTTTTAGACTGCACATAAAAGTTAAATAAAAACAAAATGAAAAGATGAAAACACTTCAAAATGAATTACAACTGAATTGTACTTAGGCAGCGATTATTTTACGTACCGCTAGAGGGAGCCCGAATACCACCAGTGGAACTTGTACAGCACTTCGAGAATCCCACTTGCAGTTTTATTTATTTTTTGTTGCTCAAATTCCAACTTTCAACTTCCGAGGTTCCACTGTGCCTCCTCCTAACCTCTGCCTCCTGCTTGCTTGGGGGGTGGGCGGGGGGGCGGGGGGGGGTTATCTTCTTCATCCTCCTCATGCTCCTGACAGCGTCGCAATCCTCCCCTCCTCTTTCTCCTCCTTCACACTCCCAGGACGAGTGCCTTGCTTGAACCAAAGTGTTGAACCGCTCTTGACCTCTCTTCTCTCCTTTGAATTACCTCAAGCCTGTCGAAGGGCCGCCACTGCCCAAGGAAACCCCGCCCCCTGTTTTTTTCCTCTGCTTAAAATCACTTTTTTTTCATCGCCAGCGCATGCAATGAAGTCATACCAAAGCGACTCTGTCGAACCTCCTTCCCTCCCCATCTCCGCCACTTTTTTCTCTCACTCTGGCCGTGCATGTCTTTTCCAAAATGTCTCTGAATGAATACCTCATAGTGACGGATTCCTTTGCCTACTTTCTGCGACCAAGTGTGATAGATTTTCCGCATTTTGTTGTTGTTTCAAGAAGTGTTTCAGGGTTGATGTATATTGAAAGGAGGGAGAAGTATATTTTGGGTCGTATTTGAGCCGCTGAGAACGACAGTATGCGAACTCACAATTATTATTTTTATTTTTATTTGCTTTCATGATTTTTTTTTTTTAGTGCAGCAATGGTCTACACGTGTCAATGAACAATGATCAATAACAATCACTTATTTGAAGATGCACATGCACTCTTACCCGAGATAGACTGTAATTAAGTGCTTGGTGAAATAATAGACTGTCTCCTGTAGGTCAAAATTGGAAGTACAGCACGAAGGTTCCTTTTCTCTCTTTAATTCTGCACTTAACTTACAAATGGCAAAAACGGAGTTAGCCCACTCAAGTTCTCAGCGGCTCAGTTATGATGGTAGACTATTGATTTTTAACAGGGTAAAACCAACTATTGTGACGTGTTCAAAATTCCGCCACCCCACCCGTTTTTCTCTACTTCTGTGCTGTGGTTTCTTCAGTTAATTTTTTCCCCCCTTTCCTTAACCACTGTTATAATTTAATTTATGCATTTGTAGAAATTCTAGATTTGTATATACTACTGTAGGGGGAGGGGGTAAAGAGAAAAACAGCGTTACGTTTGTGAGGCATTTCCATGTGTTTTAAACACTGCCGTCACCACGACCATCCCCACCCCCCAAAAAAGCTGAAATTTCTTGAACAGTGTTTGTATGTATACGTGTTTTTCTATTGTTTTTAAATGGGTATTACAGTACTGCACATCCAAAGATTTTTAAAACGAACCCCCAAAATATGGTGAAAACGATGTATAATGTTGAAAAGCACTGGCATTATTGAGGTAGACTTTTTTATTTGTATTATTTTTTTAATATATATTTGCCATTCTCACGGGTATAGGATGTCGAAGGCGTAGTCGTGTGAGGGAATCTCCTGTCCAAAATGTACAATCTGCTGGAAAAATTGGGAAGCTTCAAGTTCTGCCCACTTTGCTGCCTTCATGTTCACACACGAGTGGCGGGTGAAGTGGGGGCCGGGCAGCCGGTCTGCCAGGAGGAGGGCACTGTGCCACGGAGATTTTTTTTTTTTCATTATTATTATTTTTTTCTAACTTGTATTTTTTTCAACAGACGTGGTCCTGCTGCCTTGCCTCATCAAGTATCTGTTATTTACGTACTTATGTCATGAATATGAGCAAAGTCTAATAAAAGTGCAAAAAAGCTCGCTCGGAATCAGTTCCCAAGTGTGTGTTGGTTTGATGGAATGTCCGTGTTATTTATATTATTGTTATTATTATTATTATTATTATTATTATTTTATGTTTACTGCATATTGTTGTCGGTGCGATGTCCTTTTTTGTCATGCCAAAGACTTCAAGAGATCATTACTAGACTTACAAGTTGTAAACTTTTCATGGGAATAAACTGGACATTTGCTAAATTTGCAGGGAACTTTGGTATTTGTTATATCTCATACACAAAGTGAAATCTTGCTTAAACGGTTATACAAAATTGATATTGAGGTCAGTGGCTCTTGGAAATTTGAAATGTTAAGATAAATTTAATCTATTCATTTTTACCTCATTTTGGACTATTTTTATTACATTTTCTGTCAAAATGTTACATTTTAGTAAAGTTGTTAAATTTGATAAATTTTCGAATTTTTATTTTATAAATTGCATATAAATAAATGAAATAATTTTTTTCATATAAATAATGATTGATTGTTATAATATTAATTACAAAACATGAAAATGTTGAAATACTCAAGATTTGGACCCCATTTATTTACATTTTCAAATTATTTTTTATTATTTTATGAGTTTGATTATCTTTTAAATAACGACCTGATATTTGTATAATATATTTTAAAGACAATCTACTGTTTACAATATAATATACAATACATCTTCAATTATATTGCGCTTTCACAACTGATGCAGCCGTAACAAAACGCTTCACAGAACAGTTAATATAAAATAACAAATTAATAATACAACGGAACACATACGACATGGACAGTCTTGCAATCATAACTACTATTCCTGCACACGCCTTGTTGTTTGAAGCAGTTATAGATGATCGAGGAGAGAATCATTAGAATGACATATTCGCAACCAGTTCAGGGTGTCCCCCACCTCCTGCCCAAAGACCGCTGGGATAGGCTCCAGCACGCCCGCAACCCTCGTGAAGAAATGCAACTCGAATAATTGGTGGATGGATGGACATATATTTTTCATAATTGATCTCAGGTGAAATTATTGTATAATTAATATATACTATAATATATGTATAATTTTTTTTTTTTTTTAACAAAGATTTAGTCTGGCCCCTTCTCGGTAAATGGTTCCCCACCTTTGATAATCAATGTGTTTTTCAGTTGTTTTCTTTGGATTCATGTTGCGTTTTCAGTTTGCAGTGCGTGTCATCGCGTTGGTTTCCCATGTGCGACTTGATTTGCTGTATTCCCTCCCAGGGAGCTTTTGCGACTGCTTTCTCAGTGCCGTGCAATATCATCGTTGTGATTGGTAAGCAAACCAAGACAAAACCCCCAAAAAAGACAACAGGACTTAAGAAGGCAAGTGATGTCATCCAGCTTTTTTTCAGTGTGGAATTAAATCGTTCAACTTTTCTGTAGTCGCAAACAAAAAAAGTAGAGAATAAACTCTTCGTTTCTAAAATTGTGCCTCTTGTGATTATTCTGTTTTGTTCTAGTTTCGCTCACATCCAGCAGGCATATTGAATCAATAAGGCATCAAATCAAATAAGAAAGTCAAATAAAACATGTCATGTTTGCCTTGGAGGAGAATGTGCTTGATAAATAGCCTATATCAGTGATCAACGCTGTCTGGAGCAGGAGACATCGTAGATGAGGAGCTCATATTCAGTCGTGTGTCTGTGTTCTCAGGAATTTGTGTAGTCACAAAACTCTGTTAACAGCCACATTGTGAGGACCCAAAAACAAATCTCATAATATGCATGTAGCAGGTATTGTGAAGATAGCTGAAGTTTTTAGTACTGGCCCATTTGGCCACCGATGTGTGTGTGGTATTAAGGATATTCCGGAGACCACAAATGTGGTATTACAGTCAATGAAACAAACCACTTGGGATGATGGCAGGAGCTACTTTGATGCTATGGTCCAAGTTTTTTTCAGTTTTCATGCCAACTTGCGACCATTTGTGGTGTGGGGACCATAAATCAGGAGGGGAAACCCCATAACATGCACATGCAGCAGCTATTAAGTTTGAAGGGGTTGTTTTTTTTTTTATTGAGCAAGTGTGTTTTCTGGTTTGATGTCTTTGTGGGGACCAATCTGTTAACTGTCACATCATGGGGACTTATTGTGGTGTGAGGACCAATACTCACAGCGACCTTTGAGAAATCTCAGAATTCGAATGTATGCATGATTCACCGCCCCCCCAGGTATTCAGGTTCAGAAAGTTGATGCATGGATGTTTTCCCACCAGTGTGTGAGGTCTCTTAATTTCTCCTTAATGGGTACAATAGTGTGTTGACAGTCACATCATCGGGGCCTCATACAATCTAGAAACCAAAAATCAGGGAACCTTGATGAATGTAGGAGCTATTCTGAGCTGAACACGTGACTTTATAAGCATTGACCCATGTTTGGGTGATTTTCCTCTCTGCGTGAGAGAGGCTGACAGCTGCTGATAAGCGGCGGGGCCAAGGGGTGATTGCATTATTTACTTGTATCCACTAGATAGAGCTGCTAACCTGAGTTTGGCAAGTATGCTTTGTTTTGACCACAGCCTTAGTTCATTCAATAATTTAAATTAATTCAATTCCGAACAAAAAAGACAGCAATAAAGGGGCCTGTCTAAGATGTGTGGATCCTTATTTTTTCAGGAGACATTTTGGTGTAAAGCACCAACAGAAGACTACTAGTGTAAACTTTGTTCCTTTGTTTGATATGGGCCCATTATCTGCTGCCTGTTGTTTGCAGTAAGCCTGTGAACTTTGACCCTATTTAAACCCCCCTCAACCCAGCTTGTCTGTGGTATCAAGTAAACCAGCGGTGAGGACCCTTTTCTTATTAGGTGCCATTTTGGTTTGTAGAAAGTCTACTCTAAGGCATTTGAAAAGATGGTCCTTCTGATGACAGTTGGGTGTGTCAAAATGTAACAAAGAACAACAACACAAAATGAAAACAAAGAGGGAATTATAATAAAGAGTTCCCACTCTTCTTTTTATTTATTTTTTTAACGTTCAT
>NW_017805135.1:4754151-4768182 GCF_001891065.2 Hippocampus comes
ATAACTGGATTGATTTGATTAAAAAAAAAAAAAGCAAGTCAGAACTATCTTACACGAGGACTCGTGTCATTTCAGAGGCATGCACCAATGTAGAAATAATTTGGAATTGTAGTATCGAACCAAGTGGGAGGAGTGTTGACGAGATAGAATGTCCAAAGTTTGGGATTGTTTCGCATGAGAAGATCAAGTGCAATGTTTTTACTGTGAAGTACAACTGGCATACCACAACACCATGTTTCCGATCGCACGCAAGCTAACGTATCGAATGTGAGCTGATGTAATTAAATCGCCTCCCCCACTCGTTAAAATGAAAGATTTTGCTTCCACCAAAAAAATAAATAAAAAATACAAAAAAAAAACTTTTGAGGTAGCACCACCATCTTTTCACAATTGAATGGAAAATTTATAAGGGAGTCTTCACCCAACGATTCCTGTTGATGAACAGAGGCGGAGTGGGTGTGGAAACCTCAGCTATTTATGCTCCAAGTTGGAGGCACGCTACCCTACCACGAATGGTCTCAGTCTCTTGGGATGCAAAATGACCATCGTTAAGATGCCCTGCAGAGAGGCATCTGTTGGTCAACAAGTCTTTAGGTGGTAACTCCCTCATTAATATTCCATTCAGTTGTTAAAAGGTAGTGGAGTTACCTCTGCACTCAAGGGGAACTGTGCTTTCGTTGTTTGTTGGAGGCGAAATCATTGAGTCCCCGAGGGAACTGATGAAGCCTGATGGGATGAGAGACTAATTGTCTTGTCCAACACTCCAGAACACCCCAGTTGTGATTGGTTCAATGGCCTGAGAACACTAGTTAGAACGTTGTGTTGTAACGTCCCTGCAAGTCGTCAAGGATAGTCGCAGCCATCGGTTCACTTTCAATTGGTTTATTGAACAAACGGTAATGAAAGGAAAGTGTCATTAGCACATCTATGCACACGTCTCTTACAGCACGCACTCGGTCACTCAACAGTCAGACTAACTTGAGCTAAAATTAGCCCACTCTTCTCTCACTCGTTGACTCCCACGTCACTCACCAGGGCAGACCCTGCCTTTTAAAGCCTCACACTTTCAAAGTCACTGATTTTACAGACCCCAAGTGGACACCTCACATGCACATTTGTTTTTGTATTATCTATTGGTATTCCGGTTAAATATTGTGAAACCAATTATTATGCATGCTACTAAATTATTGACATAATAAATATGTATTCACGAACGTCTCGCGCTTCATTAGTAGGAGTAGTGCCTAGACCTCAAGCTAGATATCACTGATATTACGTGAATGCTCACGACCGAGACTCTGTGATCGGTTAAACCGCCTCAGAGGTCAGATATCTTGGGTTCAAATGCGGTCTTGTTTCCGGGCCGGTTTCATCATCTGTATGTGAAACGTGAGAAAACATGATCATTGTAATGTAAATGTCCCTTAAGACCTATTTGCAAATAATACCTGTTGTCATGCAAAATAGCTGCAACGTTTTCAGTTTCAAATGTGGCCATTTGAAGGCTCTAAAGGCCTGTTGTCATCTAAACACATTCCCATGTTTTCAGTTTAAACTGATGGAGTGTAAACGGACCCCTCAGGCTGCACTTCGGCCGTCACGGACTATCACAGTGTCAGCTTGGCGCGTCCCGAGCTGCCATGTTCCAATTATGACAGCTTGTGCCAGTAGATGCTGGCTCACAGTGGGAAGGCTACGCCATTACTTGCAATTCGGCAGCGCACGATTGTTAGTTGAGAACATGCTGTACTGTTCCTATGCAGGAAGCGCCTTCTCTTTTCTGCACCTCTTGTCCGGCGCTGCTCATAGAAGGGCCCTGCAGTCCAGAGAGAAGATGTTTACTTTGCAGCTGAGCATGAAGAAGTACCGAGCAGACAGAACGCTAATTTGAGGCACCCTAGGCAGTTTTAGGTTGGAGGGGAACTTGTCTGGACTTGTCCAGAAGTGTGCCATCTGTTGTTTAAGTGAAGATATTAACCCTGCTACACTCTTCATGAAAAAAAAGTACAACTAATCTGTCTGTATTACTTTTAATTACTGTTGTGAGACTCTTAATTGAGCTTTTAAATGAGTGTTGTGCTTTTTTTTTTTTTTTTTTTTTGGATTTTGACAAGGACAAACATAGGTATTGAGTCCCACCGGTTTAGACACATCTTCAGACTTGTGTAAAATACTACTCAGTCCTCATCTGTTGGGAATTAGGGTTACTGCAATTACACTGAGATACAGTTCATCTGATCCAGCAGGATATTTCCTGTGGTTGACCTACCTTGTAGCAAAAGCCATGGTCCACAAAAAGCAAGCAACGCAATGCATATAAGCAGGCGTGCTTGTCGCAAGTCATTGCTGAGGAGATGTTTTCAAAGTAACTGAAGTGTTTCTTTTGAGGAAAAAAAAAAAAGAAGAAAATAAATTACGTGTCATTTGCATCACATAACAAACGTGTGTTTATCTATGGTCAAAGTTCATTTAAAAATACATGCTTTTTTTTCTCCGAGAAGCCTTTGGGAAAATGAGTTATGGTTGTATGACAACAGGAGTGAACCATTTGGTCTCAATTCCCAAAGGTATTCGTGGAACAAAAACAACACTGCGCATTACTAAGAAAGTACATTGCGAATGCTTTGAGACTTGTTTCTCTTCTTTCTGAGGAACTCGGGTCTTAGATGAGGTGAAGGGAATTATTTAGTGTCCCAAATACCAATCAATTCTGAGCCCAAAACTTTGGAAGATGAAGATTTTACTGTTTGGTATTATTATATTATGGAGATTATGAGAAAAACATGGTGACGGGTACTGCTATGACATTCATCTTGTTTTCTTATTCGATTAAATAATTACATAGGTTTAAGGTCTCTTCATCAAACAATGTTCTTTTTTTAAGTGAAGAAAAAAAAAACGCTGACCAGGCCGACATTTTCGGCTGTCATTTTGGCCTTCGTCTGAGCTGTCATGGTCAACGCTGCGAACCAACCCCCGTAGTTGCACATGTTACCTCATATAACAGTGGAATTGAGCTGCATCTATCAAAATGTGTTTAAAGGCATAGTTTCCAATTCAGCTCATGTTGGACTGCAATAGCTTGTGCAAGTGTACTGATTCCGGTGTCTGTTCAGTGTAGATAGATTTATTCAAAGGAAAACTGTGTAAAGCAGATGATAAAATGCCCATCTCAAGATCTTGGTATTACGCAAAAGAAAACTAAAAATAAATAAATAAATAAATAAATAAAATCTCAATTCGTTCCACGATTATGCATGAGGCCTCTTTTGCGTGTTGCAGGCCACGGTTATGTTACCCAAGGCAGAACATGAGCTATTATGCCGTGCTAACCAGAGTCATCTGACCCCCTTATTTTGCTGCGGGTTGAGCGATGAGTCAGGTCAGTGTGGGAGTTTGCGTTCAACAGTTTGCTCCTAATAACCATTGCGGTGTTGAACTGTGTGGCTCAACCGAGCGCTTTTTACAGGTCCCATAAAGAAAAACCCCAGACTGCTTGCACTGCTCAGTGAAAAAGGGTTTGACCTACCAGGTTTTAAAACCTCTTCAGCCGAAGTACCAGTAAAGTTATTTTTGTTTGTTTGTTTAATATCGAGAGTGGTACCAACAAGGGTCAATGCATACCATTTCCCCCATATCAGAAAATAGAAATTGAGTTATTGAGTGCTTTTGAGTTGAGTTGTCATATTCATCTTTTCTCACGTTCTTACTGCTCCGCGTATTTGGATAATGCTGCGGTCAGACCCAACGCGAGTTGAGTGCTTCTCGCAGTATGTTTACACGGAAGTCAATTCAATTTGTGTGGATAGCCGTTTAATCCGTTTGCTGGGTTTAAGATCGCCATCGCTTGATCACATGTACCTATGGATGAAATAGTATGCAATCTCAGTTGGCAGAATGCACCAAGCGGTTCGTGCCACGCTTCAATGAATAGCGGCGATCCAGGAAGCTGGCTCCAAAAATGCACAAACTGTTCTTTATAAAAAGTAAATAATGCCAATTGAGTTAGATGGCTGTGAATGGGGCAAAGTAGATATCCAGACAAGGATTTTTTTTAATTTAACTTATTCAAACCATTTCTTAGGGGAAGGATTTAACAGACGGGCTTCTGCCTTCTGTGCAACTGATGGCTGGCATGCTGCACGCCAGCTCTATCATACACGGTTGAAGCGCGTTGACTGCACCCCCACGCCCCCCAACCCCCCGGCTAACATTTTTGTAGTGCTGCAACAGGCTGTGTTTGTCAGGCGAGCGGTCAGCATCAATCTGTGTCAAAAATACATCATTTAGAAGTTTTACCTGGTCGTCAAGCAACACCAATGTCCTTTTTCTTGATTGCTTTGCACTCTGTGCCTTTGTTGTATGTTTTGCGCGGGCTTCTTGTTCTTAAACCTGGGAACTGATGAAGCCTACCCGGCCGAGAAGCAAACTGTCTTCCAAGATAAACAGAGCAGCCTAGTTGCAATTGATTGAATGCCCCGAGCATGTTTTGACGACTTCCTGTGACAGCGAATTCAGCATTTGTGCTTGGACACACGCTTCGTGAAACAACTATGTGTTTATGGGAAATATTTTAAAAAGAAATGGATCAGATCTGTTTGTGTGCGATTGCGGCCTGGCCAGTCTGCTGGCACACGCTGTTTGTTGTTTGTATGGCGATGCCTTCTGCATTGGGCCATTAGGCAGCCCCCACGACGCGACTCGACTCCTCTTCCTACCTTCAGTCCTGCCCTCGGCCAGATTACAGCTGCCCTGAGATGTCCCAGACTCATGCAAGCGGATCAGCGGCTCTGCACTCTCGCTGACAAAGAGCTCCAGATAACACAGAGTGACATGCACAGCACCTGTCTCGTCCTGTATTGTGTTTGCCCGCTCCTCTGGAGGTGATTTATCGCACAATGGGGAAGCACCAACAACAGGTGCTTGCCTCTGGAACAAGACTGTAGCCAGCCTTTAAACCCATCTTCATTCACTTTTTTGGTAAATATTTTAGTTTTGGGATTAATAAACAGCAGACTGGTTGGCCACTATTTCCAAACATAACTTCACTTAACACAAACATTTGACTTTGCACTGTGAAATGATGTGCCTGTTAACATGAGACGATTTGAACTGAAAAGCTGTAAAAGATGTTGGCAGTTCATTGGCACAAACAGATGAGATTTGACAGCCATGAATTGCAAACATCTGAAAACTGACCTTAGGTTTTAAAAGGTAGTAAAGCCATCTTTTCATCCATTTTCTATCAAGCTTGTCCTCATGAGGATTGTGGGTGTTTGCGAGAAGTGCGGTG
The DNA here is from genome assembly GCF_001891065.2 of Hippocampus comes. Classification (NCBI taxonomy): domain Eukaryota; kingdom Metazoa; phylum Chordata; class Actinopteri; order Syngnathiformes; family Syngnathidae; genus Hippocampus; species Hippocampus comes. Next base: position 4,759,445 of record NW_017805135.1, read on the forward strand.
CACCGTGAAATGAGCGTCAGTCGATTGGAGGTTGTAAGGGGAAAATTACAAAAAAATTAAGGCAATGAAATACCAAGCTCAAAAGAACCAGTTGTGCATCGCAGTTTGCGAGTGAAACGTTATTGGCCATTGATGTGCAGTTTTGTGTTTTCACACATAAGACACATGCGGCTGCTATGATGTCAAAGGCAGAAAAAGCTTTTACGGGAATTTTGCAAGAGGCTAGTGAAGGTCAATCCTTGGCCAGCATTTTGTCTGTGATGCTGTTATGACAAGTCAGATCTTAAGTAGCCTAGCCATGCGTCGTCGCTGCAAGGGATTGAGCCTCCCAGTCTTCCAAGTGAGGTAATGCACTTGTGTGATAATGGAACATTTTTACCTTGCACGTGCTTAGTGATGATGTGCACATGCTAAGTGGTCGACATACCACTGAGGCTCAACGTAAACAAGCGGCAGAGTCTTTGCGGTGGACTGGTTGAAGCCGAAAGTTCCAGCAGGGGCCATCTTTGTGCTGCCAGCTTGCCACCCGTTGTATAGTGATGTCATCGCTAGACAAGAGGAAGAGCCATCTGGACTTTGCGGTTTATTTTCAAGGTGTGGGGCAGCTGGTCAAATGTCTCTTTCGGGTTTTGGTGTCTTTCAGACCGTCTTTGAAATGGTCACTTTTGGGTTTGCTAACTGGAAAATGTAAAGAATACGCCTTTTTCTATTGGGTGGCACAAGATTAAAATTAGGAAGAAGAAATGATTATTTTTACAATCAATTAATCTGTCGATGAATTTGATTTAAAGAACAATTTCCATGCCTTTATTCAAAAACATTAATTAAGATTCACTTCTAGAGGACATGTCGGAAAAGATGGAGCTCATTGTTTTCCAAAGAAAAAGGATTTTTTTCATTTGATTTTAATTTCCACGCCTTTATTCAAAAACAATTATGATTCAGTTCTATAACATGTCAGAAAACATGTTGCTCATTGTTTTCCAAAGTAAAAACACATTGTTAATTTTGATTCAAAACAAAGATAATCAGTCAGCTTTCATGGAAGAATAATATTAGAAAACATTTATTTGTCTCACAATGGAGATATTCCCAATTAACAGCTGCAAAATTTGGAGGGAAGAAAGTAGAAAAAAACGAATTATTTGCATGCACATCATAAAAAAATGAACTGTACACAGTACAGAATGCAATATAAAACATAAGCATCTATGCAACTGCATATATGCTGCATAAGGTGGCTACATACAGAAATCGGATAATACTTACTATTAAAAAACAGATACTCAGCATTTGGACAATTTTGCAAGGTATCCAAACAATCGATTATGACATAATTATCGATTAATTTGTTAATCGATTAGTCGATTAATCGTTGCACCTCGACTTAAAACTAATACAGAAATCTGATTCTGATGTGCATGGTGGTTTTCCAGTGCAGACCTTTCTTCACAAACAACATTTGTATCGATTTTTCACCCGCTACGAAGAACTTTTGACCATTGTTCTCTTACCTCGATCTTGGGAAGGTATTGTGACATCTGTAAATTATATGCAATGCCAGACTGATGCAACTGTTTCCTCAAACAATTTCTGAAAATGTGTCATGCAGGCTTCATCTGCTTCAAGGTCGTCCCTTTTTGCGCATGGGAGTTTAGCGCATGGGATCAGAATGTGACTGAGGTAAGGGGATCAGCGAAGGGTATTGCGAGGGTGTTTGCATCAGAAGCCAGACATCTCTTTGGTGACCCAAAAGGCAGAAGCATGGGACGGCCACTTAGCCTTGTCCTAATTATAATTAATCAGGCAAAATCTAAGCCTGGCAGTCAATTACTGGTTTTGTTGTCTCCCAGTGTGAGCATGTAGCTCTTCTCACAGCGGATACACGGTTACACCGTTAACAGAAAGCACCTCGGGGACTCGTTGTGGAGGCGTTGAGCACATTGTTTATTAACAACGAATGAGGGCTCAGTAAATTTGAGACCACTATCGCCTTTGCGCTTGCTCATTCACACACATCTCGTCAAGTCAAGCAAACCAATTGGCTTGAGTATTTTTGGGCGATGTCGAACCTGGAGATCTTTATCTTCGCACCAGTTCAGCTGACAGTAAATCTGTCCCGTTCTACGAGGTTAATGTTCTTTTTTTTCCCCTGTACTCAGCTGGTTTTTATTGGTCAGTTTTTTTCCCCCCTTTATCTTTTGGAGTCACTCACACCGGTAATGGCCGTTCTAAATTGTTGGCTAGATTCTGTCGTCTCAAGAAGGCTAGTGCTGATGTCACACGTTTAAATGATGACCTTATTGATAAAGTGCTGTGACGCTAATTGCGGAATGCCAGTGGCTGTGTGAAAACCCACACAGTTGCGGTAATACTCCGCTTCACTTGACTTGTATAGCAGGCAAAAGTGGTGAAATGCAGTCACAACTCCAGCGCGCCTATTTTGCAAGATGTCTTAGAGCAGCCCCACACAGTCATCAACCGCAACCCCAGTGTGTCTCTTCCATAAGTGACACACTTTCCTTACAACCTCACCACTCGGATTGCTCCGCTGCAACTCCCCTTTCTAGAAGTTGGCATAAGACGTGCCGGCGAGGTCAAAGGCCCATGCGTTCACGTTGGAGGTCGGCTCTGGTTACAGACAAAGACTAGGGTGTCCTACTGCCCCAGTGTCCTGAGCAAACCACTGTCAGACCTGCTTCTTCCAACCAAGGACGCAAACAGCAAAGAAACCGCCTATGTGGCAGGACTAAATGATATGTTGGACGGTAAAGAGAACCTTTTTGCGTTTTTCCATCTTGACAATTAGTTTGAATATTCATAGGTGAACTTCATGGCAATTTTGTTCAAGATAATTATAACTCGCTACTCTTTCACATTTCATCAAAAGCGTTTTACAGTGAATCGGAAAAGGGACTCGCGGCTGGTGAAGTTCTTTGGGATTCCAGCTGTAACGTGTCTGCAAGGATTTTGAGGTCATAATGTCAGGTTCACCCCAAACAAGTTGTCCTTGTACTGTAGTATAAACTTGACACAATTTAGGCAAGTTTGGAATAAAATCTTTGATCTACGTGATTTGCATTAAACACAAGTCTCAGTGGGTGTTTTTTTTTTTTTTGCGGGGGCGGTTAACGAAAGGGATGTAGAAAAAAAGTCATTGTCATAGGAACACGGTGTTGTCTTGATCCTTTGTCAACCTACTTAAGAGTGAGAGTTTAGATACATCGACATCACGTATTTTTTGTTTTTCGTCTTTCTTTTATACTTGTGTAGTGGAATATTCAAGGACATATTTAATCTTTACTGGAGTACTCATCCACCTCCCATTCCCAGAGGAAAATGAATCAAAACTCCCCATCACATAATCATAGCTGTACGTACAGGCCATTATTAAGTAACATGTTAACATTCTCAACTTTACTCCAGCTGCACTTATTAGACTCCTTTGTGCGGATACTGTACTGATAATATTTTGACACGTAAGCATGTGTCAAAAAGTTATCAGACAGCAACAATTTCTTTCAACACAACAGGGATAAATGGGCATTTGGGTGTTAAAGCTTTGGATTCCTGTTCCGGAAATTGCAGAGCACTTTTACACAGAGGCGCAATCCCACCTCTTTTTCGGCTCTGGTGCAAATACCCAAGATGGAAAGTTGCTTTGTTGACATCACGTCCCCATTCGCTGCCAGTCATGTCCATTCATTCGTTTTCCAAGCCCCTTATCCTCACAAGGGTTGCGGGCATGCTGGAGCCTATCCCAGCTGTCTTCGGGCAACAGGTGGGGTACACCCTGAATTGGTTGACAGCCAATCGCAGTAGCGTTAATGCAGAATTGTGTCATGTGAGGACAGGTGGGAAAATGCAGCCATTTACAGACAATTTAAGTGTGTCATCCTAGTTACTTCGCAGGTCTTCTGAATAATTGGTGCCCTTTAAGTATCTTAGGCACTTACTACGCTATGCCTTCAGTTGCCATGGCTGTTGACAACCAAAAGGCCCATACTCTTTTCCAACATGACAACAACATTTTAGTCGACTCAGGGAGCCTTTTAGCCTGGCACCACACACTCATGCCTCATGTGAATTTGGTTTTTGCCTAAATGCCCTCTATTTCCACTGGGATTAGAAAAATCTTAACAAGAAACATTACACCTTTTGTGTTGAGGACACTCTGAGAGAGTGTTATGTCAAACTCACCGACGAGTTGATCCTGTTGGGTGAAATGTGGAAACCCAACACTCGCCGAGCCTTAATAGGTAGCTTTGGTTTGGGCTTTCATCATCATACAGTACTCAACTGTTGATTCTCGGCACATTTCGGTGGATATACTTGAATGCACTTTGAATAGATTTCAAGGTAAATTACGGGTTTTGATTATGGGTGCAGCTTGTTGTTGCTGTTGTCTAAAACAAATTAGAACTGTCTGGGTTTTACTGAATAACTTTAACCACATCAGCTGGGTTTTGTCTGTTGTCTCATTTTTATTTTTTTGTTGTTCCTCCAAGTGACTCATGTTTCATTTGCAATGTGACCTCAGTAGCATGTACTTAATTGTTCAGCTGGCAAACAACTGCTGATTGTACCTAACAATAGCGGGCGGATGTGAGCGAGGACAAAGCATGTGTATGTTTATGTATGTATGCATGTGTGTGGACAGAACAATGGCAGCTGATTTGACAAAACAGAAGGGCTCTCCTCAGCTGGAACTGTATTCAGGCTCCTAAACCAATCAGAGCTTGTTGCTATGTGTGCTCAAAATCTGCCCCTTTGGATTGCAGCGTGGGAGAGAGGCACACACACTTGTGTCCTGAGTTAATGGTTTTGAAGTAGCAGTTGTGCAAATAAACCTGCAGCCGCTGCTAAACTATACAGACTTTAAACTTTCTGCTACCGACCAGTAGTTGAAAAAGTGAATTGATGAGGTTTGCTAGATGACTAGTTACTTTCAAAATAAAAATTAACTGTACCTAAAAACAAGCCACTTTTGTGTGGGTTGGCTGCGATCAGGGTTTCACGCTGCCAATTCCGATCCCATTAATGCAGTTTAGTTTGAATTAGGCATGTTTTGGCTATCTACGTTTAAGGCCCTCGCTAATTGTCAGATGAAGGGGAACGGAAAACGTTTGAGTTCCTCCGCAAATTGACTTGATTCACAATGTGTGGGCGTATTAGCAAGTAAACGCCTCAATATTAAGTGTTATTAGTGTTGTGAGCCGAACAAAGCATTGTGAATGACATAAACTGATACTTTGCGCAGCTGAGCCAATGAGAGCACAGTATTCTGCTTTTTTTTTTTAATTCAGTATGATTGTTTTTTTTTTTTTTTTTTAATTGCATGCATGCAGGCGTTTCCTTGGGTAAAGATGAGTCCTGTTCCAAAGACGCTGACATAACCCAAATTTATACGTTAAATCGGAACACTTATAGTCTCTATCACCAACCTACTCTAAAGCAGTACAGTAGTATCTTCAATTTTGAGTTTAATTCATTCTGTGACAGAGCTCCAAACTCAATTTAGTCATATCTGAAATTGCGAGTGAGACGCACAAAGGTGCTGCTGTCATGTTTTCCAGCTGTTAGATTTTTATTTTTTTATTTTTTCTCAAAACCTTTTGAAATCTGAATGTTCAAGCATTGAGCTGATTTGACAATTGTGGGTGCACTGTCTGACTAGACTCGGCATGTCACGTTGTGTGCGGACTTCCACTTCCATTGTTTTTATTGCCTTGGCACAAAGCAGACAAAAACAGGAAAGGTGAGCTCTCAGCTGACGTCTTGTTTCTGTAAAGTTGAACAGGGTGGAGGGCAGCTCATGCAGTCAAACCACACAAAGAAGATGTACTCCTATGTATGAGGACATTTAGATGATATCTATTATAGCAGCTCAATATGCAATAATCACTAAAACAGTCTTTAGCCCGAACACAACCCGCACTTCGGCAGTCCTTAAACGTTCACTCCACTGCTGTCAGTTACAAAGATGCAAACATGCACTTTTCATTTCCACTTCTTTAATCACTGTGATGGGAGTGTTTAACACAACGTGCCTGTTGCCTGGTAACATCCATTTTTACCCTCTGGTTATTAATCTGGTGTCACCACTGATGACTGCTCCCCGCTCGTCGTCAAGTCCGTTAATATTCCGGAGCTACTCTTTTATGTCAGGACGTGAAAAGGAAAAGCCCTGTCATGGGAAGATTTGTTTCCTTTAGCCATGTCGGCTTTTTGAGGGTTTTAGAGCAAAATATATTCAGCTCCATTAACACTTCTCAGATTATTTCATGAAAATGTAATTTTCTGACCAGATATGTGACCCAGTTACAAGTAGGTGATGATCTAAAGAAGTAATTCCCCCCCGCCCCTCCCACAATTCAAAATGTGTTCCATATGTCTCGTGTAAGGTACTTTCAACAAAATGCCCCAAAGATCGCTAATTATCGGAACGCTCCATTTTTTTTTGTCTCCCTGACATTAGCCCTTTTTGAGAGTGGGCCGCCCTGTCTCACGCACATTAGCAAGATCCCCCTGCTCCCAAACCAACTGCTGGGTCAAAGGGCAGTGTGGTTTTTATTAGCCTGGTGGCTCGGGGTAGAGCGAACAGTGGCTGCACTACGAGGCCCTGAATCTAACTCTAAAATTCACACACGGCACTCAAATACAGCATGAATTCAATATTCCTTTGAGGAAGCAGTGCTTTCACTACACAAAAGTGCAGAACTGCTCGCTCACTGAAAGGTTCTTTCAGAAATGTATACTCCAAAAATTACTTGGCTATTTCATTTCCACATTTGATAGATTTACAGACCCAAATGTTTTTATCCATAATTAACTGTTGGAAAGTTAAAAGGGGATCAATGCTTGATCGGCTATACTTGATGCGGCAATTTTGCCGCACATGCGTGTAAAAGAGTCTCTCAAAACATAACATGATTATCCTTTTGGTCAGTTACATGTTTGTGTTTTTGCACTAATAGTTCATTTTCTTCTCTTTGCAGTGTAGGCTAAGTGCTAATAACCATTGCTTTAGTGTTAATACGCATAAGCAAAATAAATTTGGTGCGTGAGGGCAGAGCCCGCATGCACCCCAGAGAAGAGTTATCGCACAGTGTGCTTTGAAAACAAAGTTAGGGGGGGAGGTAAAAATCGTGAGCACTACCAAGTTGTCTATATTTATCTCACCGGGGTCTGCAGTAAGAAGATTTGGCATGGAAGCACCGGCAGGGTAACCTCTCACTCTGCTTCTCTTTATTCATTTAAGTGTGGGCGTGCGTACATCTTGAGCCACATGAATCATAGTTTTCTTGCTCCGGGATTATGTCACACAACACTAGTGATGGCCGAGCTTTGTGTTTTAACATACTTGTTCAATAAAGATGATTCTGATTTTGTTGGCTATAGAGCTTAATTTGTGATGCTGCACCACTCTCTCTCCATATGTACCAAACAACATCATAGCTCCTTCTTTCTATGCAAAGGTAAATGTCCTGATGCATCACCTAAATAAATTAGAATTGCAAAAATGGATTGTCTGAATAAAGAAAATATTGGAAGACTCATTTGACCCTTTTGCACTGCCTGTAAAAGCCAGCGTTTAAAGCTGGCTGTTCTGTACAAATGCTATGGACACAGGATGGAGGTCCGTAGTCGTCCAATTTTTCCTTGTAAGAGTTAGTACTAGAATTCCTTGACATGAAATTGGCTGACATGTCGATGTGAAAAACGCCACATTCGCATTTACCCAACGGACTCTCAATCAAAAGAAGGTGTCCTCAACCGAAGAATAAATGGAGATTTTTTTTTTTTTTTTTGCCTATACCACTTGATGTGGGCGGAGCATGAGTTTTGATCATTTCAAGGATTGGAGGATATGGAGGCTTATTTTGGTGCTTAGTTTGTGTTTCTTTTGTATTGATTAAGGCTGGGTGGACGGATGGACGGATGTCGGTCAAAATCCGAAGGTCACGTTTGGCTGTACACTTTGAATGACACTGATATAATTTGATGATATTGGGAGTTTGGTGGAAACATGTTTTCACTTTACACCGTTCCAAGCCGATAAGAGGAAATGTATAACTGCTCTTTGTGGCGTGTTTTTAATATGTCATGGTAAACGTTTATTTTGTATTTGTGTATTTATTTTTGTTTTTGCTATTGAAATGTCACATGTAATTTTCATCAGACACTGACAATATTCGGGTCTGACAGGGTGTTTTTCAAAATGTTTCCGTCCAAATAGATGTAGGTTGCTTCCCAAGAATAAGCTCAGACATTTATTATTCTCTCTTTCTGATCTGAGCCTCGTCACTCACTGACTGCATGTTATTATCAGTACTGTGCATACGGCACACAGCGCTTTGATTCGAGCAGATGCAGCGCAGTTAAAGCCTGTCAATGCTTTTGACTTTGATCGTCTGCTGGCGAGACTTCGAGCTGCTGCTCTTGGTTTCATTTGAATGAAACGTGTTCCTAAACAAATAAGAGCGCTCAAACACACCGGATGGGATTCTACGATTAGCAATATTCAAATTCGCTTGGAGTGGATAGTGAGCATTCGTGTGTGCACGTAAAGCTGAGCAGCTTGCCCAGTGGAGAACAGGACAGCACTTGCACCATTGTTTGTCCAGTGTCCACCCTGCATGGATTAATGGGCCTGCTTATATGAACGTGTGTGTGTGTGTGTGTGTGCGTGTGTGTGTGCGTGTGCGTGTGCGTGTGCGTGTGCGTGTGCGTGTGCG
>NW_017805135.1:4768277-4809825 GCF_001891065.2 Hippocampus comes
GTGTGCGTGTGCGTGCGTGCGTGCGTGCGTGCGTGCGTGCGTGCGTGCGTGCGTGTGTCTTCCATCGTCCCATCTGTCTCTGTTAAAATAGAAACATTGTTGCATTCAGAATGCTGAAATTGGATTATTTGCCTGGTTTTGTTTGTCCTCATATCCAAGCACCACACTAGACGAGCAACGACCAAACAAATGAGCATCACGTTTGCCTTCTTCAGCGACGACAAATTGTGTACACCGTTGCCGCGTTAGCTCTAAATAACCTGTTAGCTACTAAAGCTCCCCCCCGCTCCTCCACCTGGAGGACATTTTCCCTCCCACATATCTGCGCTGATCTGCTGCTGGCCCGGGGGCATGAAGACAGCTGAGAGGTGCGTGTTTGTGTGTCCTGGCCAAAGCAGCCGATTTACAGGCAGGACTCCAGCTCACACTTGGTGGCAGGCGGTCACAGCCTCTAATAATAAGAAGCCCTAATCTAAATCTGACCTGTTACGCAATTCACATTTGCCTTGTGCAAACAAACAGTGGAGAGGTCGCGGGCACGTGGGAAAGGGAAGGCTCAAGTGTTGCTTTGTGCCGTCGTATAATCCGCATCTGTAGCCGGATGCATTATTCAAGCCTCTTATTTCGTTCACCATTGGTTCCCGATGGTACGATTGGGAAGGATAAACCCTCATCTGGTTTGCGATAGCAAGAATCAGCTACACACATCGCGTGACGTGATAAATAGCATGACGCATTTGCTGCATTCACGTTGCCGCTCTGTATAAGAAAGTCCTGTATTAAACTAGCTAAATTTTTACACATAACCGAGCAAAGGCAGAATATTACTGTATGGAATCCTGCAATCAAGTATTTCGATGTGTGATGTTGTGGAAGCCAGCATCTGGAGTGACTTAAAACATTCTTTCAGCACAACAGGGCAGCAGAAATGAGTTTCAGGTGTCAAACGACACAGCCAGGCATCATCCCCAGTTGATATTACTACAGAAGACAGTGGCTTGGCCATTGACAGGACAAGTGACCCAGAATTGGGCTCAGGCAATGTAAAAGGTTATCGAGTGGGCCACTCCCACACTGAAGTGACAATTCTTATCGACCACTTGGTAAAAATAAAAACTTGGTTCTGTTTGCTGCTGGATATCACGAGATAGATTGCATCCTGTGAGGGAAATTAGTGAAATAACTGTCATCAACCACATGATTAAAACTAAATGAGAATTCAAGTACACCGAACTAAACGGTGCTCGTATAAAAACAGAATTCATTTGTTGCACCTTCAAAACTTTGGATAATGGCAATGAAAACATTCTGAACTGTACCAAACTGTACTGCTCAGTGGAAAACCACTTTGAGGAGTGTGGTCTAGATTACAACACATTTGCAAAGCCAACAAGACAATAAATAGGACTTCAAGATACACACAGTAGTTCCAAAGGTGCACCTCGATTGGAGGTTGGTTATACATTATAAAGAGACAAGCGACACTGTTTTTGGTCAGAGGCCCATGGATGGGGTAAGAGAGCTGTACTGCTGAACATTGAACCCTGTTAAAGCTTAATGATTAATAAATAATGTGCATTATTGCATAAACCTCCCAAATTACTCAAACAGCATAACAAAGAGATGGTAAATATTTGACCATCACAAGACACTTTGGGGTTTTGTCTCGCACTATTGATGTTTTACCAGCAGCACTAAATGTGCTTCTGAGCATTGAACACAGCTCCCTCTATATGTCTAATGGGAGTTTTCCCGCCAATCTGTCTCTTTGTGCTGTCCTGCATCCTGATCACCTCCCAGCCTCCCTTCAAGATGTGTGTCTTTGTGTCTGTGTGTAGGCTTCAGAGGAATGCTCTGTTCAAGCATGGCAGCTCTCATCTATGCGTACGCGGGGCCCCTTACCCGAACCCTCCATCACTAGCCCTTTGTGTGTATGTATGCGTGCCTCTACGTATTCAAAGCATGTGTTTGTGTGTCATTGTGGCTGTATTTGTTAGTATTCATGGGTGTTTTTGTTACACACACACACACACACACACACACACACACACACACACACATACACACACACACACACCTTCAGGGCGATAATGTACACGCTCCAAGAATTTGTTGTCCCGAAAAGCCGCAATCTCACACCAACTGCCGTCCTAGCGAGTTGTGTGTGTGCGCGGTGTAGTAGGCGGCGGTTACGTGGCTGTTGTTCTTTCCCCCCTTTCATCTCCATTGATCATTTCAGCCCCCGTCCGTAATACTCTGATGCGTCGTTTCTCGCTCACGGAGTGGCACCTTTTAGCCTGAATACCCCAGAGTAGGATGGTAACGGCCCACTCGTGCGGCCGCAGTCGGTGCATAAATGCGGAGGTGGTGATGGGCTGTCACCTTCAGCTTTGACCTTTGTCGTACATTACCACGGCTTCCCTCTCGGCTTTATTTCCTCATCATCGGGCTGTCGTTAAAGCCTTTCCGATTTGAGCCAATAAAGAAAACGATTTAAGCGTTCCAACAGCTGCTGAACAGAGCAAACCCCAATGCCCCCCTTTTTCCCCGGAGCATCCCGCCGCCACCCCCCTCCTTTGTATGTTTTGTGTTGGACTGCACCTCACTCCACGTGCAGTAGCAGCCGCTTCGAAGCATTGAGGAGGAGTTCCCCCCGCAGGAATGTGTGTGACTGGCTGGCGGACTGCATTACATACACACTCATAAAATGCTTAGCACACTCTGGGAGCTGCTCTCATCTGGCAAACCTGATCTTGTGGGTATTTTGTGTGGGTTAATAATTTCATACTTGACAAAACGAAAACCAGCCACTTAATTTTTCTTCATTATTATTTGGTTACCTTGGCGAAAGTCTCATGCACTGTTTTTCATTTGTGTAACTTTCTATCTGCAGTTTTTACGGGAGCAAAACGGTTGTTGTTGATGAGTGGAGGTATTATGATTAATAGATGATCAAACTAACCACTAATTATTTTGAGTATGGGCGGCAACTCGGTTGACTGATAAGCACGTCCGTCACACCATACAGAAGTCAGAGGTTCGATTCCGGAGTTTACATGTTCTCCCCATGCCTGCGTGAGTTTTCTCCGGGTACGCTGGTTTCCTCCCACATTCAAAAAACTTGCATGGTAGGTTAATTGATCACTCTAAATTGTCCCTAGGTGTGACTGTGAGCGTGAATGTTTGTCTGTGTGTCCCTGTGATTGTCTGGCAACCAGTTCAGGGTGTACCCCGCCTGCTGCCCAAAGACTGCTGGGATAGGTTCCAGCACTCTTGCGATCCTCGTGAGGATAAAGCGGTTCAGATAATGGACGGTTTAGATAATGGACGGATGGATATTTTTGCTATTTAAGTAATTGTTTAGATACTTCTTTTTTTTTTTTAAATACCCAAATGCTTGTGCATTCATCGTCCGTCACACCATACAGAAGTCAGAGGTTCGATTCCGGAGTTTACATGTTCTCCCCATGCCTGCGTGAGTTTTCTCCGGGTACTTCAGTTTCCTCCCACATTCCAAAAACATGCATGGTAAGTTAATGGAACACTCTATATTGTCCTGTAGCGTGATTGTGAGTGTGAATGGCTGTTTGTAGATGTGTGCCCTGCGATTGGCTGGCAACCAGTTCAGGGTGTAACCCGCCGGTTGCCCAAAGACAGCTGGGATAGGCTCCAGCACACCCACTAAAGCGGTTCAGATAATGGACGGATGGATATTTTTGCTTTTTGAGTAAGTGTTTAGATACTTCTTTTTTTTTTAAATACCCAAATGCTTGTGCATTCATCTTTACACCAGTAAATATTCTGAGCTTTCTGTCGTCTTAATCAGAATCATAGATCATGCGGTACGAGAGCAAAATGCAAAAACAAAATCACTTGCCAGCATTGTGTGACGGGTGACAAATGATCAAATCTTGGCAGCACGTGCCCTTCCCGAGTGCTCTTGTTTAAATTGAGGCTGCAGTCCAGCCAGATTTTTAAGTATGCCTGCTTCGCCTTCCCATATCGTAATGAGAGCTACTGGAAGTCGGTTGTTCAACCTCCTTTTACAAAGCCGCAAATGTTGCATTGATAAGCAGCGATGAAGACCATAACAGTGGTGAATTGACTTCGGTGTAAATGGGACAGCTGCAATGACAGAGTGGCTCATTCAAAATGCAGATGCTGCTGACACGCCTCCATCGCTGGGCACCAGATTGCTTCATAAACCCCTGAGGCGGACCTTCTGTGTAGATAGCCGATTCAATTTTAGAAAGACAATCGCTACGTGAAGGAGGCTTTTGCAACAAGAAGAAGCTGCGATTCTCGAGAGCTGCTGCTTGTCAGCTGGCCTCATGTGGGACTCGTGAGCTTCCTCCCGAGCTCCTCAGCCTTCTTCTAAAAATACATCTGATTCATCTTGGTTTGACTGGTTGACATCCTTACAAGTTCTCCAAAAAAGCTCTTTGCTGTCAATGAAATTGGGATTTGATAATTCCGTTTTGATCATACAGTCATTATCAGACTTGTGCCGTGCAGTTATTTCTCAGTGGTTCAGGACTGACAGCACAGCCCAGTTTGACCTTTGTGCAATTGCTTAAAAGATGCCTTTTTGTGTGTGTGTGTGTGTGTGTGTGTGTGTGTGTGTGTGTGTGTGTGAGAGAGACGGAGGGAGTAGACGGTGACATCACCCCTGACACTCATCTGACATGCAAGGTCTAAATATATTCCCTTTTGAAGCAACCAAAGTGGAAATGTTGTGCCACGCACCCTGTAGGAACAAGAAGTGCTTCAGTTAAACACGACACAGGAATGAGATTTCCCAGCCGCATAATGCAACCGAACACATTAGAAATTGGATATTTTTGATAAATTGGTTCCAAATTCACAATCCATGTTAAGTTCGGTTTAATGAATACTGCACACAGGAGGTTCTTGGTCCATGACGGTTCTGACATATAACATTTCGCAGCTATGGATTTCACGCAATGACAATTTTGCACAGCTGCACAGGCATACGTCATCATGGGACACAAGAAGGCATGCTCGGTCACAGCCATACTGATTTTCATTGGATTGTGCTGCTAGTGAGTAAAAGTGGTACAGAAAATGGATGTTGAATGTCTTATATTTTTGGCCTACAAATGTTCTTTATACAAATATATTCACTGTCATGATGACTGTATATTGTATCTTGGCATGGGTTGCTCCCACGTGGTCCGACTTAGAAATTTGAGTGATGTCTTCAACACACGAACGGCAACCAAGGACCCCCTGCCACAAAATTTCAAATCTGACAAGACTTCTTAAAGCAGTCAGCCATTGTTAATGAGAATAATGAGAGCTGTCCCAGCTAAATTTGTGTGAGAGGTGGACCATGCTCATCAATTGCACGTCAAATAATGTAGACAAAGAACCAGTCACACTCTTCAATGAACCAACATGTCTATTTTTGGAAAGTCAAAGAAAGCCAGAGTTTTTGGACAAAAGCTGCCTGTTATGCTGCAAGAATACAATCCAATCAAAAAGAAATCTAGTTCCTTAATCCCCCCAAAACTGTACACAGCATCAATATAAATTGCCAAGGTAACTTAAGCAAAGGAATTTTTCAGGCATTCATTAGGTCGACTTCACTCGTCCCTCAACTGGTTTGTTGTGGTCGGTCCGGAATGGGACAATGCTGACTCTGCCACATTCTTTTGCTTCATCTAGATGCGACAGAGGAGTTTTTTGAGTATGACGCAGAGGAGTTCCTGGTCTTCCTGACCCTGCTCATCACAGAGGGACGGACGCCGGAATATTCGGTGAAGGGCAGGACCGAGGGGCTGCACTGTCCGCCCGCCCAGTCGGCCATGCCGCCTCTTCACAAGCACGAATGCAGCGATAAACTGCCACAGGTATAACAACTGCAGTCCTGCCATGAATTGTTGTTTATATTTGAAACCTCATAAATGTCCCTTGCTGCCTGTTTTTGGAGAACAATCACAACTAACTAAGACCCCGAAACGACCCTCTTGTGTGAGTCTCTCTTGGGCCCCATCTGCTATGCGCCCCACCAAATACACACACACACACACACACACACACACACACACACACACACACACACACACACACACACACACACACTCTTTCAGGTGTCCTGACATTGACACTCACTAATGATTACCCACCATCCGCTTTTCTCTGCGTCAAAAAGTGTCAGCAGGCACGGCGGACCCGTTCGGAGGTGATCCTGCTCTGGAGGAACAGCATCCCCATCATGATCGAGGTCATGCTCCTGCCCGACTGTTGCTATGGTGATGAGTGCACACCGAGCGACCCCATCAGCGACCCGGTCATCAAACAAGATGCGCTGCTGCTGGAGAGATGGACATTGCAGCCACTTCCAAGGCAGTAAGAGAAAACACCAGAGCATACTTGTTGACCAGAATTAGTCATGGGTGCATTTATTCAATTTTGCTTCGTTAAAATAATATAATGTACACTATGTGGTGATTGATGCCTTATGTTTATTTTGCTTCACAGTTATGTCAATCATTGTGGCATGAAAGAAGATAAAAATTGTGTGTTTACTCATATAATTGTGGATTAAGAGTGAACCACTGCTGCCAGCAGCGGGAAAAAAAAAGCGGTGCCAAAAAGTAGGTCAGTTCGGGCTGGATATTTTGGGATCCTGTAAAATGTAAATCACACAAAACCGATCCAAAGGGTCCAGGAGCTTTTAGTTCTTGCGATATGAAATTTCAAGGTCTCACAGTTCCCAATCAGACAATGAACTACCCACCTGGCAGGACCTTATTTTGGCCCTGATAAATTTCTCTGGATGTAAATTTAGACAAAGGTTCCCGCAGGCCAAACATACATTCTTTTGCCAAAAGTTCCTTGCTCTTGGGTCATGTTCCTATGGAGGAAATGTGCTTAGCCTAAATGAAACTACTAAGTCCAGACTAATTTACTGTTCATTAAAGATAATGAAGGTAATCTAAATGAAGGAGAAAAAAAAACATTAAATCCGAGATAAATAACCTTGGCACCCACCGGGTTAATTAGCCTGGAAAGTTGGCCCACTTCTATGCTCACTTTTGTTGAACGAAGTCATGAACACGCACCCCTGGATGTTTTTTCATTAACCCGACACACTGACACATTTCCACCATTTAATTTTTTTCCCCCTTTATATAGAAGTGGTGACCGTTTCATTGAGGAGAAGACTCTGCTGTTGGCCGTGCGCTCCTACGTTTTCTTCTCGCAGCTCAGTGCCTGGCTCAGTGCCTCACATGGCATCGTCCCCAGAAACATCCTGTACAGGTTGGTTTCCACACTTGCCTTCAGATTTTGACACTGGTGGGCATGAAACACGTTGACATGAGTGTTTGTTCCAAATTAAGATTAAGACTCATGTAACAGTGGTGTTGATCCTCTTTTTTAACAGAATCAGTGCTGCCAATGAGGACTTGGTGTGGCAGTTTTCACAGCCGCCATCCGAGCACATTTTCCCCGTCCCCAACGTCTCCCAGAGTGTTGCGCTGCAAGTCCGCGTCCAGTCGCTGCCCCGCCAGCCCACCTATCCCACCTTGGCGTGCAGCATCCACACCGGCCTGCCCCCGCTCTACAACAAGACTCCCAGCCTCAACCCGAACCTCAACAGCCATGGTGGTCTGCCCACCTTCCGAAAAAGCCAGGAACCCAGCAAAGAGAACCTCCACCACAACTCCAACATATACAACAAGAGCTCCAGCTCCATGACGGGCCTCCTGCTCAACGGAATGCCCATCCCCAATCTTCCCATTAACAATATTCCCATTAACAGCCTTCCGCACACAGCCACAGCGCCCCCCTACAGCAAAAAGACACAGGAGCCTAGTGAAAACCACACGTATCAGAATGGAGAGCTTCCGCAGGTCAACATCCCCCAAAGTCAGGACTCCCCACTGTTCCGCCGATCCTCTCGCTCACCCACACCTTCACGCTCCCATTCTCCCTCTGGGCTCTCGGGAAAGTGGCTTTACCCGCCGTCCCTCAATGGTTCATCGGACCCCCCACTGTTGGAAGATTATGGATGCAGCACCAACAGCAGCGACAGGTCAAAAGCGCCCCTGCCCGAGCCGCTCCGAGCCTTGAAGAGTTTCTCATTGGCTGAGCCTGCCCGCTGCCCCTCACCGCGGCCCACAGCGAATGAAACCAATCCCCTCATCGGCTCACTGTTACAGGAGAGACAGGAAGTTATAGCCCGCATCGCACAGAGGCTCAACTTCTGCGACCCCACAGCGCCACCGCTTCCCCCAGCCCTTTTTGCCATGGACAACCCTCCCAAAGCCACGTGGGGCAGTAGCCATGACGACATAGCCGCCAGTAAGACCAAAGAGCCAGAGGTACCGCCCTATGAGTGTGTGGGACATGCTTGGCCAAACTCCTTCCACACACCATCCACCAGCACATCTTTCCACAAGCGGGAGACCTCCTCCCCGAAACCAGCTGCCTGCAGGAAGCTGAGGCTGACTGAGATGAGAGATGAGAGTACAGAGAGGGAGAAAGAGAGGGAGAAAGAGAAAAGCGTCGAGAAGGAGCGAGAGGGCTCACTCATCGCTCAGGCAGTGCACGACATTACTCGACTCATCCAGGAAAGACTCTCCGTCCCCTCACTGTCCCCCAGCCACAGCAGGTGTGGCAGCCCTTTGCACCACACACACACAACAACGGTCACGCACACGATACGCACATACCCGCACCACCCTGCACATGTCCCACACACCTCGCATGATGGCTACACTAATGGCCACAACCACGAACCTAACAGGGGCCCACACGCCGCTGCCCCACATATGCCTCTTTGCACAAACAAACCCCGGCTCGACCCGGGGACCGATTGCCATTCTCCTCGGGCCCAAAATGGCGCCCACTTTACACTTGAAGAACCTTCACTCAGAGGCCAGCTGCAAGCTAGTCCACGTTTACAAACTCCCAGACAAGAAAAGCTCACAGTCCATACAACCAGCAGTCATATTTTCCCTCCATCCCTCGAGAACGGGCCTAGAATTGTCCTGTCCTCCAACCAATCTTGCAAAGAATCCACATTCAGCTGTAATGCAGTCCAAAACCACAGCAAGCCTCAGTCACCCACACGGGCTGATGCTTCAACCCAAGATGAGAACCAAACACGTAGACAGTCTCCAGACCTGACCCCACGTACTACTGTCCTGGTAAGAGACCTTTGAATTGAGCTTTTGACCAACTCTGTCATCATGAAAATTCATTTGCAGGCTGTCAAGCCCAATCTTACACTACAGGTGGTGCTAAAACCACTGGTGGAGGCCATTCTACCTCTAATCAAAGGCCATAAGAAAGCCACTCCCAAAAGAGGTACAATGGTGAATTGAGGAAAATTTTATCATACTTGTGGGTCATGCCCTGTTTGATTGATGTTTTTATCACTAGCACAAAGAAGCACTATTTCTCTTTGGTCTGAAGTGTGCCACGCTGATACCACATGGGCGATCGCCTTGTCATTAAAACGTTGCAGTATCAAGTTAACCCCACTATTTGTAGACGCATGGGACTGAGCCCTGCTGAGAGAAGCGGGTATGCAAGTTCTTGATGCCATCCCCCAAAAATTGTTCAGCATTGCGTACAGATGCCAATCTGGTTCCAAAGCAATGCTGTTATTGTTTATGTGCATCAGCACAAAAAGAGCAAATAGTTTTTAAGCAAATAACGGAAGCAAATTCTGAATGCCCATCCACAAAAATGCAGAGAGTCACTGTACGGAGCTAGAAATAATTCAAAATAAACATAGGTGTTAGCTGATCCTGTTGCTATGCCACAGTCTCTACTTCGACACAGCTGTTCATTTTCTTGCTGCGTTCTCAGTTAAAATATGTCTTCTTACTGACAGGTAAATACAGGGCAACCTTGTTCTCATTCTGTTTCGCAGTTTCCAGCCATACGATTTGGAAGTATAAAAAAAACAAAAATCAACCGTATTGTACATCTGAGCCAAGCTGGAAATGTGCAGTGGAAAAAAACGAGAATAGTTCATTGGAGTCACTCATGAATATCACACTGAATTTGAAGCAAAACAAAAATTCATCTTGTGTGTCTGCATACTTTGATGGCATACTAAAGTGTAAGCATCAACAAGCAACAATTCCAGTTCCAGGATATGTAAAACTGTGACTTCAAACACAGTTTGCATGTGGGAAAAAGGTGGAGGAAATGCTTGAAATGTGTTTTTAAGAATAACTATTTGTGTTTATAGCGTTGACCAGGCAGGTAAAAAGTGGTAGTAAAAAATGATGCACGGTGCTTGAGAAAATGCTTTCAAAGACGATGCAGGTTTACTGCCAGATGCTTTAACCTCTGCTTCCTTCACTCTGTAGCAAACTCACGGACCCTCTCCCCTGGGGCCCTGCAACGGCTGGAGGAAGCAGAATCGCCACTCGTTAGATGCCACGGCGACCAAGGCCTTCCACCCCTGCACGGGTCTGCCCCTGCTCTCCAGCCCTGTACGAAATCACACACATACTCGCACCCTTTTGACAAATGTCTTAATGACTCAACTCACAGAGACTTTTTAACCATGATGAAGCCTCAGTAGTTCCAGTGTGTGTGCGCATGTGTCATAACACCGCACTCAGTAGCCATCTGTGACGTTACTCACAATGCAGTCATCACGAAGGAGACTTTGAAATATCTGGCAGGACTACCGAGTAGTTCGAGGATGATCACGCACATGCACATGCACACTCACCCTCTGGCGGCATGATTCACTCATACCTCTCAAAGTGAGGTAGCCGTGAGTCATATTACAATGACACTCCCATCTCGCTTACATCTGATTTCTAAAATGCACACCCGTACATGGATCCGAGCTATCTTTGTATTAAATCACACTTAAAGCAACATAACTTATGTATCATGTCCTTTGTGTCTCTGGCAGGTTCCCCAAAGGAAAAACCAATCTGGCTACTTTGACCTGGACACCTCTCTGGTTGGCTGTAAGGGTTTGCCTTGGGCCTCTGGAAAAAGGTACCCCTTGGATCTTTACTGTTAAATCCGCTTGACTTGTGTGCAGATTTGCTGCTTCTACACAGCAACTCAATGTATTAGGCCTGTAGACACGGTATAAAGACTTATCTCGACTGGCATCTTGGATGTCACAATGGAACAAAATGTGTTGGTCCTTGTTTCTTCTAGTCCTCCACCAGTTCTAAACCTGTGCTGAACATCTAAGCTGTGACAGCCAGAACAGAACTCTGCGAGCTCAGCAGCAACTGCCTACTCAGTGCACGTGTGGGCAGTGTGTGCTTCTCTGCCGCTTTCTATGCAGCAGCTACTTGCAAAGTTTAATCTTTGATTTTCAAATCAGTCATCATTGCATTACTATTTTCATAAAGGCACATCTGTGTCGCTTGCTTAATTTTTTTCCATCATCTGGAGAGCCTATCTGGAAACTGCTTTGTACATCAATGTATGAGGTTCTTTTACCTCAGCGGTTTTGGCTCAGAGAGTGTGTTACCTCATCACCATAAAATTCCATGACCTAGTGAACAGGTCAATCAAGTGTATGTGCATGTGTTTTAAACCCTCAGGGTGTGCCCTAAGGGAGACGAGTACACCGATGACGCTCAGCAGCTGTTCAGTGCAAGTGCTCCGCCTGCAAGTCTCAGTCTACTTGGAAACTTTGAGGTACAGCACCACCAACATTCACTGTATGCTATTGCTATAACTCATTTAATTCATTCGTGCTTTTTTTTATTCAATTAAAATCAGTTTCCATGCGTATTAATGAAACGTCTCTGACATTTTCTGTCGAAATGCACAAAAGATAAAGAATTATATAGCACGCTCTATATCCACTTGTCACACGCGTATGTTTCCTTTTGTTTTGAGTCAATAAGGTGCACACAGCCTTTACTGACATTGAACGTTAAGTGGTCTATGCACGACCTTTGGAGGCTCAACGGTAGTCTTGCTTTAACCTGCGCGGCATTTTGTCAACCTTTCTGGTCCTTTTGATCGAGAGTGTATGCACACATGAAATACAAAGCCCAATTGCCTGCACTCTGATTCCTCCCCGGTAACACGCCTCACAGTTTATTCACAGCAGCTTTGTAAATCAAGCAAGTAGGTTTGTGTGAGGCAGGCAAGTGGTAAGGTTATGGACACTCAACGATTTTTGGGCATTCAAATCCGTAGCGCAAATGCAGCCATTTTGTACATTTTGAGTGTAGGTAAATGGTGTGTTTGATGTGACAATTAATGGTCTTTTCAAATTGGACACTTGTCAGGAGTGTGTGTTAAACTACCGCCTGGAGCCTTTAGGATCGGTGGATGGCTTTACGGCCGAAGTAGGTGCTAGCGGGTCCTTCTGCCCCAGTCACCTGACCTTACCCGTGGACGTGTCATTCTACAGCGTCTCCGATGACAACGCCCCCTCACCTTATATGGTAAACATCTGTCATTGATTTGTCTGTACAATACACTGTCACAATTTGTTTTATATTCATAAGTTTGTTGTGAAAGGATTTTTGCTGTATATACTGTATGATATTGTATGACAATAAAAGTATTTCCTGAGAAAGTCATAAAATATCAACTCTACCGCCTCTAAAGGAATCTGTATTGTTCGCAGGGTGTGATCAACCTGGAGTCGCTGGGGAAAAGGGGCTATCGAGTACCTCCATCAGGAACCATTCAAGTGGTAATGGCACTGTTCAAATACTTGGGGGCGGGGTCTACTTTAATATTACATCAGCATAATTTTTCCAACTGAGTCCAGTGTCCAGAGCAAGTCGGGTGGTGGGAGACCCCTAGTGGTAGTGACACAATCAAAGCTTTGTTTGATCACATACGGAAAGTTGGACTCAAGTATACAGATAGCGCTGTACTACGGAAGCTTATTACTGCCACAGCAGGAAAAACAAATGTCAAAGTTATCATGTTAAAATATGAAACTTGTAAAGTTAAAATGTGAAAAATTGATTACGTTATTATGTAAAATTTATGTTAAAACGTTTTAAGTTTTGCTTCTGCATTGGCAGAGTCGTTTTTGTGTCTTAGAGCTACTTAATTATTGATAATGTGCAAAAAAATTATTACTGCCACAGCAGGAAAAACAAATGTCAAAGTTATCATGTTAAAATATGAAACTTGTAAAGTTAAAATGTGAAAAATTGATTACGTTATTATGTAAAATTTATGTTAAAACGTTTTAAGTTTTGCTTCTGCATTGGCAGAGTCGTTTTTGTGTCTTAGAGCTACTTAATTATTGATAATGTGCAAAAAAATATATATATATACACATAATAAGAAGAAGGCTAAATGTTTAAAAGGATTAAATATTTAAAATGAAAACTCACATATCTATGGAGGGCTCCACCAGTGATTTGAGCCCGAAGTAATTCCTTCGTTTTGTTCGGCTGAATATGGAAGCGAAACCTACCACAAAATAACATAACTTATTACGTGAAACTTGTCACATTAGTACGTGAAACTTTTTTTCTAGCATTGCAGCAATACACTTTTGTAAATTTACATCTGATGAAACTTATGAGTTAGGAAAGATTTAGACCCCCTTTCGCTCCCCGGACTCTTAACTCTACATCCCACCAAGACCCTCGGACAATTGTGTGCTTTCCATTTTTGCGGGAACATTGTGTAGAAGTTCATTGTGTGCTCCCAGTGCACATAGCAAGTTCCAAAAAGGCATATTTGGATGAATTTGGTGTGGAAGAAGCCTATCAAACACCTTTGGGATGAACTAGGACAGAGATTGTGGGCCAACAGCCCCTCACTGGTCCAAAAATCCCCACAGACACACTTCAACATTTGAAAGTCTTCCCAGACGAGTTGGGACTGTTCTAACTTCAAAAGGCAGAGAACCAACCTAATTTTTCTTCTATATTCACTTCGTGTCAGCGCAGTGACAAGGCTTCCTGATTCTTTTGTCCAAAAAGTGTAAATTATTTGTTCTGCAATAATATTTCAGCACGCAGTGAGATGCCGTGTGATATATCTCACACAATGTTCTCTGCCCACCGCAGACCTTATTCAACCCGAACAAGACGGTGGTAAAGATGTTTGTGGTGATGTACGACCTACGAACCATGCCAGCAGGACACCAGACCTTCCTGCGCCAGAGGACGTTCTCCGTCCCCGTCAGGCGGGACTCGAACCATCAGATCAACAGGAAGCCTCTCACTTTGGGCCAGGCACGCACTCTGCGCTACCTTGTTCATCTAAGGTGAGAAGCCTTTTCTAGATAAGCGCTCAAAGTATCTTGTGCATGACAAATCACTCATTAGACACCGCCCACCTTATAAAGGAGAAAATATGCATTGTTTGCACAATGTAAAGCATTTCCTCTGTGTCTTAATAAAATATAAAAGTTACTTGTAAAAAGGATAAAGAATTACAGCATACTTAATATCCACTTGTCATATTCTGGTTCAAATCACTCCGCTTTAACATGTGGTTTCATCTCTTGCAAATGGCGAGTACACCTTTTGTTACCGTGACAACTGGATTGGTGCTTGGGCACGATGAAAAAGGGAGCAGCTATTCGACGTTGCAACTTAGTAACTTTTGCACTATTCAGTATGTAGCGACTTGTCAAATCGCTCAAATTTTTCAAAATGTCAAGGTACAACAAATTTCGACACTATTTCAAGTGCCATCAACATAGCACCAGTATTGCTCCCAAGTCATAGATTTTCCTTGACCTCAGCACAAAAACACTGAGGACCTTTTAGACTCAATAATTATACATATTCTATGCATAATTAATCCAAACAAAGATTGTTGATTTGGACCTCATTGTGACATAACAAATACATGTGAAATCTCAGTTAATTGACAAAAGTGAGTTTCCAAAATTCTCACTTTGAATATGCGGGGGTCAACTGTGTAACCATAGCCCTCTGTACTGAGCACCAAGTCACAGAATTACACTTGTCAACTTGTGTAGCAACGTGGCGTATGACATCACCAGACAGAAAATATACCTTGCTGAACATTCGAGTGGGTGCTGCTTATCAGAGGCTACTGCTGATAATACTGGTGGCTAACTACCAGTCTTTTCGCGTTGACATCGCTTGGCAATGGCAGATCTTGGGAGGAGTTTGGTTTCTTTTATCGATGTGTGGTTATTATGAAAAATGTAATCTTCGCTTTCTTGCCACTAGGTTCCAGAGCTCAAAGTCTGGGAAGATCTACCTCCACAGGGACATCCGTCTGCTGTTTTCTAGGAAATCCATGGAGGTGGATAGCGGTGCTGCCTACGAGCTACAGTCATTTACTGAATCCCCCATCGACCCACCGTTCTCGCCTCGCTGCTGACGCTGGATTTACTCCCTCATACCCCCCCCGCCCCCGCCGTTCACTCATACCTCTCAAAGTGAGGTAGCCGTGAGTCATATTACAATGACACTCCCATCTCGCTTACATCTGATTTCTAAAATGCACACCCGTACATGGATCCGAGCTATCTTTGTATTAAATCACACTTAAAGCAACATAACTTATGTATCATGTCCTTTGTGTCTCTGGCAGGTTCCCCAAAGGAAAAACCAATCTGGCTACTTTGACCTGGACACCTCTCTGGTTGGCTGTAAGGGTTTGCCTTGGGCCTCTGGAAAAAGGTACCCCTTGGATCTTTACTGTTAAATCCGCTTGACTTGTGTGCAGATTTGCTGCTTCTACACAGCAACTCAATGTATTAGGCCTGTAGACACGGTATAAAGACTTATCTCGACTGGCATCTTGGATGTCACGATGGAACAAAATGTGTTGGTCCTTGTTTCTTCTAGTCCTCCACCAGTTCTAAACCTGTGCTGAACATCTAAGCTGTGACAGCCAGAACAGAACTCTGCGAGCTCAGCAGCAACTGCCTACTCAGTGCACGTGTGGGCAGTGTGTGCTTCTCTGCCGCTTTCTATGCAGCAGCTACTTGCAAAGTTTAATCTTTGATTTTCAAATCAGTCATCATTGCATTACTATTTTCATAAAGGCACATCTGTGTCGCTTGCTTAATTTTTTTCCATCATCTGGAGAGCCTATCTGGAAACTGCTTTGTACATCAATGTATGAGGTTCTTTTACCTCAGCGGTTTTGGCTCAGAGAGTGTGTTACCTCATCACCATAAAATTCCATGACCTAGTGAACAGGTCAATCAAGTGTATGTGCATGTGTTTTAAACCCTCAGGGTGTGCCCTAAGGGAGACGAGTACACCGATGACGCTCAGCAGCTGTTCAGTGCAAGTGCTCCGCCTGCAAGTCTCAGTCTACTTGGAAACTTTGAGGTACAGCACCACCAACATTCACTGTATGCTATTGCTATAACTCATTTAATTCATTCGTGCTTTTTTTTATTCAATTAAAATCAGTTTCCATGCGTATTAATGAAACGTCTCTGACATTTTCTGTCGAAATGCACAAAAGATAAAGAATTATATAGCACGCTCTATATCCACTTGTCACACGCGTATGTTTCCTTTTGTTTTGAGTCAATAAGGTGCACACAGCCTTTACTGACATTGAACGTTAAGTGGTCTATGCACGACCTTTGGAGGCTCAACGGTAGTCTTGCTTTAACCTGCGCGGCATTTTGTCAACCTTTCTGGTCCTTTTGATCGAGAGTGTATGCACACATGAAATACAAAGCCCAATTGCCTGCACTCTGATTCCTCCCCGGTAACACGCCTCACAGTTTATTCACAGCAGCTTTGTAAATCAAGCAAGTAGGTTTGTGTGAGGCAGGCAAGTGGTAAGGTTATGGACACTCAACGATTTTTGGGCATTCAAATCCGTAGCGCAAATGCAGCCATTTTGTACATTTTGAGTGTAGGTAAATGGTGTGTTTGATGTGACAATTAATGGTCTTTTCAAATTGGACACTTGTCAGGAGTGTGTGTTAAACTACCGCCTGGAGCCTTTAGGATCGGTGGATGGCTTTACGGCCGAAGTAGGTGCTAGCGGGTCCTTCTGCCCCAGTCACCTGACCTTACCCGTGGACGTGTCATTCTACAGCGTCTCCGATGACAACGCCCCCTCACCTTATATGGTAAACATCTGTCATTGATTTGTCTGTACAATACACTGTCACAATTTGTTTTATATTCATAAGTTTGTTGTGAAAGGATTTTTGCTGTATATACTGTATGATATTGTATGACAATAAAAGTATTTCCTGAGAAAGTCATAAAATATCAACTCTACCCCCTCTAAAGGAATCTGTATTGTTCGCAGGGTGTGATCAACCTGGAGTCGCTGGGGAAAAGGGGCTATCGAGTACCTCCATCAGGAACCATTCAAGTGGTAATGGCACTGTTCAAATACTTGGGGGCGGGGTCTACTTTAATATTACATCAGCATAATTTTTCCAACTGAGTCCAGTGTCCAGAGCAAGTCGGGTGGTGGGAGACCCCTAGTGGTAGTGACACAATCAAAGCTTTGTTTGATCACATACGGAAAGTTGGACTCAAGTATACAGATAGCGCTGTACTACGGAAGCTTATTACTGCCACAGCAGGAAAAACAAATGTCAAAGTTATCATGTTAAAATATGAAACTTGTAAAGTTAAAATGTGAAAAATTGATTACGTTATTATGTAAAATTTATGTTAAAACGTTTTAAGTTTTGCTTCTGCATTGGCAGAGTCGTTTTTGTGTCTTAGAGCTACTTAATTATTGATAATGTGCAAAAAAATATATATATATACACATAATAAGAAGAAGGCTAAATGTTTAAAAGGATTAAATATTTAAAATGAAAACTCACATATCTATGGAGGGCTCCACCAGTGATTTGAGCCCGAAGTAATTCCTTCGTTTTGTTCGGCTGAATATGGAAGCGAAACCTACCACAAAATAACATAACTTATTACGTGAAACTTGTCACATTAGTACGTGAAACTTTTTTTCTAGCATTGCAGCAATACACTTTTGTAAATTTACATCTGATGAAACTTATGAGTTAGGAAAGATTTAGACCCCCTTTCGCTCCCCGGACTCTTAACTCTACATCCCACCAAGACCCTCGGACAATTGTGTGCTTTCCATTTTTGCGGGAACATTGTGTAGAAGTTCATTGTGTGCTCCCAGTGCACATAGCAAGTTCCAAAAAGGCATATTTGGATGAATTTGGTGTGGAAGAAGCCTATCAAACACCTTTGGGATGAACTAGGACAGAGATTGTGGGCCAACAGCCCCTCACTGGTCCAAAAATCCCCACAGACACACTTCAACATTTGAAAGTCTTCCCAGACGAGTTGGGACTGTTCTAACTTCAAAAGGCAGAGAACCAACCTAATTTTTCTTCTATATTCACTTCGTGTCAGCGCAGTGACAAGGCTTCCTGATTCTTTTGTCCAAAAAGTGTAAATTATTTGTTCTGCAATAATATTTCAGCACGCAGTGAGATGCCGTGTGATATATCTCACACAATGTTCTCTGCCCACCGCAGACCTTATTCAACCCGAACAAGACGGTGGTAAAGATGTTTGTGGTGATGTACGACCTACGAACCATGCCAGCAGGACACCAGACCTTCCTGCGCCAGAGGACGTTCTCCGTCCCCGTCAGGCGGGACTCGAACCATCAGATCAACAGGAAGCCTCTCACTTTGGGCCAGGCACGCACTCTGCGCTACCTTGTTCATCTAAGGTGAGAAGCCTTTTCTAGATAAGCGCTCAAAGTATCTTGTGCATGACAAATCACTCATTAGACACCGCCCACCTTATAAAGGAGAAAATATGCATTGTTTGCACAATGTAAAGCATTTCCTCTGTGTCTTAATAAAATATAAAAGTTACTTGTAAAAAGGATAAAGAATTACAGCATACTTAATATCCACTTGTCATATTCTGGTTCAAATCACTCCGCTTTAACATGTGGTTTCATCTCTTGCAAATGGCGAGTACACCTTTTGTTACCGTGACAACTGGATTGGTGCTTGGGCACGATGAAAAAGGGAGCAGCTATTCGACGTTGCAACTTAGTAACTTTTGCACTATTCAGTATGTAGCGACTTGTCAAATCGCTCAAATTTTTCAAAATGTCAAGGTACAACAAATTTCGACACTATTTCAAGTGCCATCAACATAGCACCAGTATTGCTCCCAAGTCATAGATTTTCCTTGACCTCAGCACAAAAACACTGAGGACCTTTTAGACTCAATAATTATACATATTCTATGCATAATTAATCCAAACAAAGATTGTTGATTTGGACCTCATTGTGACATAACAAATACATGTGAAATCTCAGTTAATTGACAAAAGTGAGTTTCCAAAATTCTCACTTTGAATATGCGGGGGTCAACTGTGTAACCACAGCCCTCTGTACTGAGCACCAAGTCACAGAATTACACTTGTCAACTTGTGTAGCAACGTGGCGTATGACATCACCAGACAGAAAATATACCTTGCTGAACATTCGAGTGGGTGCTGCTTATCAGAGGCTACTGCTGATAATACTGGTGGCTAACTACCAGTCTTTTCGCGTTGACATCGCTTGGCAATGGCAGATCTTGGGAGGAGTTTGGTTTCTTTTATCGATGTGTGGTTATTATGAAAAATGTAATCTTCGCTTTCTTGCCACTAGGTTCCAGAGCTCAAAGTCTGGGAAGATCTACCTCCACAGGGACATCCGTCTGCTGTTTTCTAGGAAATCCATGGAGGTGGATAGCGGTGCTGCCTACGAGCTACAGTCATTTACTGAATCCCCCATCGACCCACCGTTCTCGCCTCGCTGCTGACGCTGGATTTACTCCCTCATACCCCCCCCCCCTTTCTCCACCTGGCAGGCCATAGCCGCACCTCCATGCCAGCCATGAGTCATTGTATCAGCCTGTGATTTGTATTGGATGAGAGATTGAAGGACAGCAGATGATGGAGTGCACCCGCATCTGGGACGCTTGTTAGAAGGAAATTCTCTGTTGACGTGCATGAACTTTGTTTTGACTCACAGCTGGAGTGTGCAGGGTTTTGAGGTCCTGCTAGAAAATGCCTTAAAATATTTAAAAGGTAATCCTTGATGTTTGTGTATCCCCCCCGCCTCCTGCGTCTGGCAGGAGAGTCGAGACCAATGATTGTCCACAGGACCAGTTGGACTCAATAATTCTGCACAGTCTGTGCAACAGTCCCCAAACAAGATTGTTGATTTGGACCTCATTGTGACAGAATTAATTCATGTTGAATCTCAGTTACTTGACAAATGCAATACATGGCCTTTTGAATGAGGAAAAAATAACTTAGCTTGTTGACTTGCAGGCAAAAAAGATTAATTTGGACTCAATAGCCCCTTTTACACTGCCTGGTTCCAACGGCATTTTGCTACCTTTTATTTAATACTGTATCCCACTTAATTGGATTTTGTGTAAAAAAAAAAAAGATGTTAGATGCGGAAATTTTGCAGAATCTGTTTAAAAGAGGCTAATGATTCCCGACGTTGGAGCAGCACCTGTGTCGCCGAATGAGAAGAAATGGGCTGCAGCGGACCACCTTGCTGTCATCCACCCCACTGCCCCCACCTCCATCTCAAAAAACAAACAAAAGGACCACCGAAGACGTCAACCATGCAATCACACCGAATTAAAGTGAACCGATCGCGACAGAAATCATCAAGAAATGCACTGTGGATTCACCCCCCCCCCCTGTCCAAACTGGAAAAGAAAGCGAAAAATTATTGTCAGATTTCTTTTTGTACTGTTACAAAAACCACTTTGTTGGAAGTGTTGCAATAGAGAAAGAATAACCGTACTTTTAAGTGTTTACTTTCAGTTTACCTAACCATCCTGTTTATTTAATATTTAAATTAATATTTCAGTTTCTATTTGTGATGTCTGTCATGCCGAGATGATTTAGTGTAAACTGTATATCATAGTATTTTTGACATTAATATTCAAATCTGAAAAAATATATCTATCTTCGAAAGCCATCTTTAAATCTGCTCTTGTCTCTGTCATTTTTTCCTGACAGGATTGATAAATCAGTTAGCAGTAATTATAATTTCCCACTTTCTGCATTTTTAAACTAGTACACGAAATAATTTCACACATGCTTTAGCTAATAAGCTAACAATCATTTTACAACTAAAGGAACATCTTTACTGTGCGATAAAAAATTCGATTTCAAAAATAAATGTCTTGACAGACAGGTTCTAAAGAATCTCATTATTATTATGAAGCAATACAAAAATCTGTCACGGTGGACTTTGATGTGACCGACAGGTTTTTGAACAGTGGCCAGTGCGATGAACTACATCTTCTCCTTTCGGCACGTCCCTATTCAGGGGTCCTTATGTTTGTGTTTAATTCATTCAAGTGATTTTTTTTAAAGAATCCTAAGGTGCAATATGATGGCTGTGATGACGCAGCAGCAGAGGATTTGGAAAGAATTGTGTCACAGAGTCCTGGAATTCTTCTGGCATTTCCATCCATCCATCTATCTTCTAATCCGCTTTTCCTCACGCTGGTCATGGGTGTGCTGGAGCCTATCCCAGCTGTCTTCGGGCAGTAGGCGGGGGACACCCTCAACCGGTTGCCAGCCAATCGCATGGCACACATAGAAAAACATTCACTCTCACAATCACACTGAATGACAATTTAGAGTCCTCCATTGGCCTGCCATGTATGTTTTTGCAATATGGGAGGAAACCGGAGTACCCGGAGAAAACCCATGCATGCACGGGGAGAACATGTGAACTCCACACAGGAAGGCCAGAGTCGGCATCGAACCCCGCACCTCTGCACTGTGAGGCGGTCGTGCGAACCAATCTCATTGTGTTGCCCACTTCTCGGATATGACGACGGCAGAACAGACAATAGCCAAGATGGATTCGCGTGTCCCACAGGCTTTTGGATGCTGGCCAGTTGCTTGAAAAACTGAAATGTATTCGTGCCTGTTTCATACAAGTATAAATTTATATATAATGTAGTATAAATAAAAATTACACACATATATGTGTATCTGTTTTATAGTGATTCTTGGTCACAAGCGGC
The DNA here is from genome assembly GCF_001891065.2 of Hippocampus comes. Taxonomy (NCBI): domain Eukaryota; kingdom Metazoa; phylum Chordata; class Actinopteri; order Syngnathiformes; family Syngnathidae; genus Hippocampus; species Hippocampus comes. Next base: position 4,790,255 of record NW_017805135.1, read on the forward strand.
ACATGCGCCAAACAGCTGATCAGCAGTTACGCAACTTTCTAAAAAATTTAAATCCTTTCCAACGCGACAAAGATGTGAGCGCGCACGGTGTCTCCGTCAATGACGTTGCACGAGTTGCGGCGGCGCGCGGCTTCCTCCTGAGAGTCAGGCAGTGCCAGAGAACACCGGCGGTCGCTCACGCACTCTCCCGCTCAGGAGGTCCACTTGGCAACATTTGAGCGGCCTCTTTCCTGTAGGCAACGCGGACACTGACCAATGTCGGACGGCAACGAAGACGTCCCGGCGTCCGAGGAGACGCTGGTGGAAGAGCAGGTACGTAAAGTGGCCGTTTATGACGACCCGCTAATGTAGGGGTAAATAGGCGGGAGCGCGGTTGACTTTGTTACGAGTGCTAGCTTTCACGCTAAGGGTAGCCCGTTCCCCCCCGTTTATTATTAACATAGTTCATTTCAGTATTAATTGATTACACTGTATATGTATTGATATCTACTGACTTGTTGCTCTCGTGAGACGAATACATGTCCGATGGGGTTTGTGGAGGACTAACGGGAGCTAATGTTAGCAAGCTAACCAGCTGTCATGACATTCTGGGGGAAAAAGGTTAGCTTCAGAGCTAACACGGTCCCCGCCCGTGCAGACAGCCTTGGCCTATAATAATATATTTACTTTCACCCAAAACACTCTTAGCTTGAATACGCATTTGACGTTCTTCAAACCAACCGGCCCTCACACTTTTAATCACACCAGAGCGGCTTTTGACAGCACGTTTAGCAGTCCGACCCGACGTTTGGTAGCCTCCCGCAAGCTAGCTCTACTGATTTTGACGAGTATTAAAGCATTGTCGAGCATACGTCACTCACGCTCATGTTGATCTTTTGCTATCACTTGATGAAATGTGATACATTCAGCCCCAATTATCCGTGGACCAAGGCCGCCGTTAATAGCAAAAAATAAAATAAAATAAATCGCGAATAGTGGATTCTCCCTACCCTAAAAACATTTCTACGTGCCAATAGTATTTCAAATCTCTAATAAAAGCCAAACGTTGCATTATGTGGGAAATAGGTGAGTTGCTCCAATTTCAAAAGAAAATGGTTCCATTGCAGAGGACTAGGAAAACAAAATTATTGTTATATGTTGAGAGGTTAAAAAATGCTGTGCTTTTTTAAAATTGGTAATTGACACCTTAAAAAGGCTAGTTATGGAGCCTTTTGTGACATTCCCCATCTTTATTAACAATAAGTTCGAACAATGAATCAAATTCAATAAATATCGCTCTGTAGTAGAATTAGAAACTCGTCGATCGATCGTTGGCTGATAATTATCGATCTATTATATTCATGAAAAATTGCGGGATCAGTCAATCTAATTAAAGCCTCTCAAGGCCAATGGATCACCCTATGTATATAATTGTTCTTGTCAGGGAATTATATATTTCTATAATCTCTATGATAAAAATTACTCTTATCTATCTTGCGACGTACAGAAAAGTTTTAATAAATAAGTTCACCACGTTTGAGTCGACAGTGTTACCCTGACCAGCAAATTGAATTTTTTTTTTTTTTTTTTTTTTTAAAGGTATAATCCTTTGCTTCGTCGATTTATATTTTATGTGTTGTATTTCAGGAGGTTCAGGACAAAATGATCAATCCAGAGAAAGCAGAGGAGGCCAAACTGAAGGCCAGATACCCAAACTTGGGGAATAAACCTGGTGGCTCCGATCTACTTCGTAAACGCCTACAGAAGGGGGTAAACATCTTTTTGATGATATTGTAACCTTTCAAAGTAGTTATTTCAACTTTAAATTCATCTGTAGTGTTTCCTATCATTTATGGGTGGATCTTTCAAATGTTTTATTGTTCCTCATGCAAGTATTTGGTTTTGGTTTGGCTAAAGACTGACGCCATATTTCATATGCTCCAGAATGATTTTATAAATCAACAATTTATAAAAATAATCTGTCAATTAAGACTTGTCACTTTATCCTCATGATTACTTTAATCTTGAAAATTAGTTTTTTTTTCTCCTTAAATTAACAACTCCCCAAAATACAATTTATTTTCAGAAAAAATAATCTTTGTCATCCATCCAACCAGCCTTTATTTGTTCAAATATCCCATTGAGATTCAAGATGTTATCTTCATTTAGACCTGGCCAAGATTACACACACTTTATTTTCATATTGACTTTGATTTTGAAAATATATTTTTATGAACTAAAGAGTAAGATTTAAGATTAAGACCAGGGGTCTCCAAACTCGGTGTGTAAGGGCCACTGTCCTCCCTGTTTATTATGTCTCCCTACTCCAACATACCTGATTCAAAGGATCATCTTATCAGCAAGCTCTGAAGAAGCCTCGTAACGATGGTGATCCTTTGAATCAGGTGTGTTGGAGGAGGAGACATACGAAAACAGGTCGGACAGCGGCCCTCGAGGACTGGAGATGGAAAAGCCTTCTTAAAACAAATATATGATTCCCTTATTATGTACAGCTTTTTTTTCACAAAGATATACAGCGTTTTATCCCAAAACTGACTCGTTTCATAAGATTATAACATCTTACCGGTTTTTGTTTTTTTCCCCCTTTTTTTCAGTGTGGCTTGAGATGCTTAGACGTACGGTGGAAAAGTGCCGATATTTTAATGGGGAAAGTCAAGTGAAAAATATTCTTCACAATATGTTCTTTGCAACCCCACGAGTCTCTGCATGGCATTAAGATTTGCATTTGGGGAATATGAATTAAGCAGCAAAATCCACCCGTTTTTATCAATCTGTTTTCTGGTTTTGGGAATGGTAATTTCGCAAGTGGAGCCGTGATTGGTCGTTAGTCGAGCCCTGAGCAACTATGATGTCATTTGCAGTTCACAGCAAGTGGCAAAATGGCCATTTGGGTGGATTTTGTTGCTTACTTTATATTCCACAAATGTAATATTAATCAGAATGCTCTGTTTCGAGTAGTAGGGGCACATAGAACATAGAAAAAACTGTTTTGATTTGACTTTCCCTTTCAAGTTTCAATTGTCGCTTTCACTGATTGTTATCTCCCTCCTGTTTCCCAGCAAAAGTACTTTGATTCAGGCGACTACAACATGGCCAAAGCCAAGATTAAGAACAAGCAGCTGCCGACAGCGGCAGCACCCCGTTGTTCCTCATGCAAGTATTTGGTTTTGGTTTGGCTAAAGACTGACGCCATATTTCATATGCTCCAGAATGATTTTATAAATCAACAATTTATAAAAATAATCTGTCAATTAAGACTTGTCACTTTATCCTCATGATTACTTTAATCTTGAAAATTAGTTTTTTTTTCTCCTTAAATTAACAACTCCCCAAAATACAATTTATTTTCAGAAAAAATAATCTTTGTCATCCATCCAACCAGCCTTTATTTGTTCAAATATCCCATTGAGATTCAAGATGTTATCTTCATTTAGACCTGGCCAAGATTACACACACTTTATTTTCATATTGACTTTGATTTTGAAAATATATTTTTATGAACTAAAGAGTAAGATTTAAGATTAAGACCAGGGGTCTCCAAACTCGGTGTGTAAGGGCCACTGTCCTCCCTGTTTATTATGTCTCCCTACTCCAACATACCTGATTCAAAGGATCATCTTATCAGCAAGCTCTGAAGAAGCCTCGTAACGATGGTGATCCTTTGAATCAGGTGTGTTGGAGGAGGAGACATACGAAAACAGGTCGGACAGCGGCCCTCGAGGACTGGAGATGGAAAAGCCTTCTTAAAACAAATATATGATTCCCTTATTATGTACAGCTTTTTTTTCACAAAGATATACAGCGTTTTATCCCAAAACTGACTCGTTTCATAAGATTATAACATCTTACCGGTTTTTGTTTTTTTTCCCCCTTTTTTTCAGTGTGGCTTGAGATGCTTAGACGTACGGTGGAAAAGTGCCGATATTTTAATGGGGAAAGTCAAGTGAAAAATATTCTTCACAATATGTTCTTTGCAACCCCACGAGTCTCTGCATGGCATTAAGATTTGCATTTGGGGAATATGAATTAAGCAGCAAAATCCACCCGTTTTTATCAATCTGTTTTCTGGTTTTGGGAATGGTAATTTCGCAAGTGGAGCCGTGATTGGTCGTTAGTCGAGCCCTGAGCAACTATGATGTCATTTGCAGTTCACAGCAAGTGGCAAAATGGCCATTTGGGTGGATTTTGTTGCTTACTTTATATTCCACAAATGTAATATTAATCAGAATGCTCTGTTTCGAGTAGTAGGGGCACATAGAACATAGAAAAAACTGTTTTGATTTGACTTTCCCTTTCAAGTTTCAATTGTCGCTTTCACTGATTGTTATCTCCCTCCTGTTTCCCAGCAAAAGTACTTTGATTCAGGCGACTACAACATGGCCAAAGCCAAGATTAAGAACAAGCAGCTGCCGACAGCGGCAGCACCCGAGAAGACCGAGATTACGGGGGACCACATCCCCACCCCCCAGGACCTGCCCCAGAGGAAACCCTCCCTGGTGGCCAGTAAACTGGCAGGCTGATGGCGCCCTGCTTGCACCCCCATCTACTCAAGAGCTTGTAAAATTATTTCTCCTGTCCCCTCACAGGACCACCCGTTTAGCCACTCAGCAAGAATGCCTTGCTACCTTTCAAATTCTCTTTACCTTTCCCAGACGCCAGCGGCTGCTTTCCTGTTCTTGTCTCCCACCCTCATTGCCCCCTCCTTGCCATGTATATTTCCATTTGTCTCTTATTCTTCTCATGTAAGATACACTGAAAGACAGTACGTCAATGAGAGCTAAATGCCCCAAGGCGTGGAAGTGTGTGTTTGTGTATATAGTATATTTCATTTTGTTAGGCAGGAGGGCAGACATCAGCTTTGTCGTATTTTGCGTCCCACTTGTATTGTATTTTTGCCTCAATCCAGTGTTTTTTCCCAATTTAGAAATCTAGTTTTTCTCTAGATTCCGAACTTTCTGAAACACATCGTACAATTAAACCTCGGTTCACAAGTAAGTCCGTCCACAAAAAAATGTTTGAAGAAATATTACCTAGGTTTTACCCACTGTGTGTTTGGTTGATTAACATACGTGGCATCAATGCGAAACGCTCAGTTGTGCTTTCTTGCACACATCGTGAATGTCGGCTGTTTGATGAAGCCACCAAAACTGCCTTTGGCACAGGCACCCAACAAAAAAGTCGTTTTTGAAAGAAAAAGGTAATCCCAAAATGGAACCTGCTTGTTGAAGAGCAGCGAGGGCAAGGCTCTCATGAATCACAACAAATAGATTCAGCATAATTGTGAGTTGAATATGTAATCAGTCATTTTTTTTGTTTCAATTCTGGGCTGTCAAATTATGACAGTGTGAAACCGGTCCTTGGTACAAATAAAATTTGGGGACTGCGAATGTTGGGCCCCAGATTAAAAAAAAAAATCGGTAGGATACACACACGTGCAGAAATTACGGCATTTTCAGAATTGTTGAGGCACCCTCAAAAATTCCTGGAAAGAATAAAGTAATTGCAAGAAGGTCTCACATACCGAGGGCTAAACTCATGGCAAAGGATGCAAGATAAACGATTCAAAGTGGGAGCAGGAATGTTGCCTTCAGCGTCATGATTAAGAGGTCCCTTTTAGCTCAAGAGATTCTCCTTTCCCATGGGCCAGAATGTAGGATGTAGCTTTGCGCTAATCACACACTCTCCCATGCTGTGATCAATTACCAGGGTCCACATTGATGAAGTTTACCCTCAGAGTGAGCTAAATCCCAGCTAGCATCTGATCTGTCTGAGCTGTGCATGTATATGGCTGCCCTCCTGTTATTTTGTGCCATTTTGTTATGTAAATAAAATAGTTTTGCACAAAAGTTTAATAGCCATATTGTCTCCCCACCACCCCCACCCCCTGCTCACTTCTGCTCCTTTTAGATCATAAAATACTTAAAGTTAACAAGGAAGGGAATAGCTTGTTACTATTGAGTGAATGAAGGAGTCCTACAGGGATCAGCTCTGGCGTTGTTTCTGTAACCCATTGGTCAAGCGCTCCAAGTATTCTGTCTTTTGATGTGTTGCTTTAAAGTCAGTCTCCCCGAGCATAATGAGCAGTGCATTGGGTTTCTGCAGGTGCTCCCGTTTCCTTCCACTTGCCAAAAACATGTAAAGATGACTGAAGATTGAATTGTTCCAAGGTGTGATTGTGAATGTGTGCATTCATGTGCCTGGCAATCAACCCAGAGGAAACTCAAATACCCTGAAGATCACCCACAACCCTAATGAGGACGCACTTGATTTGTGTGAAATTTATTTGGACATTATTGAGAAATGTCAGTTTTGCATGGAATTTGATAGATGCGTGCTGGATCAGAATCAATCCAGTTTCAATCACATCTGATTGCCCAAATTATAAAATTTCGGTGCCATTGATTTAATCATCAGTTTATTTTTTTTTTGTCAGCTATTTAAAATTGTTCCGCGATCTCATTAAAGCCACCGGTGAGCTGGAGCCTATCCCAGCTGACTTTCAGCAAAAGGCCGCATACATCCTGGACTGGTTACCAGCCACTGCATATACTGGAAGTCATAAAAAAAAAAAAAAAAACCTAAACATTTCAAATATTCATGATTCACCTACTCGTGGATGTTGATTCAATATTTTGTTATACTGTACTGTATATATAATTTTGGGGGGGCGGGGAAATGTAGGCAGTTCCATTTGTCATGCAAAACACTATTGGTGGTTTATCAGGTTTTTTTATTTAGTACAGTATATTTTTTTATGCTATGCATTTTCAATGGCAATTAATTATTCTCGGATTTTTGCGATAAGCAAGAAAATTACTCGGTCTTAAATCGTGGAAGATTGAGCCACTCAATCTCACATTACATACACATTTTACCGTGTGCATGGCTGAATAGTACATCAGTGCCGTATAAAGTTTGCCACTTGATATCCATCCATCTGCTTATCGTCACAAGGGTCGCGGGGTGTGACTATCCCAGCTGTCTTCGAGCAGTAAGCGGGGAAGACACTGACCTGGTTGCAGACGAACATTACAATCCGCCCTCACTAACACCTAGGAACAATTTGGAGTGTTCCATTAACCTGACACGCTGGCACGGAAAAAACATGCGAACTCCACACTGGAAGGCCGGAGCCCCAATCGAACCCTGCACCTCTGCACTGTTGAGGCCGACGCGCTAACCGGTGGTCTCTGCCACTTGGTATATTCTCCAATACTAGTACCGTGGAAGTGATTCCACAAAATCCACAGTCATAACGGCCCTCCAAGGGAAACCGTAACTGCAATGTGGCCCGCGACAAAATTGAGTTTGACACCTCTGACTTTGAATGGTTTCGGAACGGATAGTCAACGCAACGCTGCAGTCGCCCAGTTCTGCTTGTAGTTCAGCCCGCCACCACCCAGTGTCACCGTTTCCTCGTGGAACATGTACGCTTTTCCTCTTTTTGGGGGGGGGGGCTTGATTTCATCCATCATACCCAGAATGCAAAGTGAAATAGCCGAACCTCAGTAGCCTTGCTCCAGCTTTCTTTTTGAGCTTTATCATGACCAGGAGGGACCCAGAAACCCTGAGACACAAACACACACACTAAACGGCGACGTGGTCCGCCTCATGAGAACGCACGACGAGTCCCATGCAGCTCGGACAGGCGGTCGACTTTTAGCACCGATTGGCGTGAGCTCGTAGCGGCTGTCATGGCAGCGTCGGAGCTGTACACAAAGGTAAGCAAAGACAATTGAAAGCGAGCCGGGACGGGTTGACGTTGCATGCCGACTTCCCCCAAAACGTGTGTCTTTTGCAGCTAAAATGAATGAAAACGTCACTTCCAGCCCGAACAAGGCGGCTTTTAATGTCGTGCCAATATTGATCGGTTGCTAAGCGAAGGTGCATCAAAGGCATTGCTAATGTAAAGCTGGCACAAGATGACTTCTATTTTTATCGAACCTGATTTAATCCATCTTGAATCATACCTCTGCAATGGGTGTCACCTTTATTGTTTACCATGAATATGTCATTCATTGCCGGCCCAGAAGTGGCATCATGGGCTGGGTGATGCAAAGGCGGTGCCTGCCGTCACTGAAACGCAGGTTTGGGTTTTTTTCCACCCTAAGACTGAAGTAACTCCCATTACTGTTTACTTCGTTATTGTTGACGTAATCTCGTATAAAATGGAGTGTGGGAAGGTTTTCTAAATCGTATGTGTTGCGTGGGTACCGACGAGCTGATGCTCCAAAACGCTCCATCCGAGCATGCTTGTTGTCGTGGATTGGGGAGGCAGAATAAGGCCTTGACACTTTCGAGCTGCTTCCATGTTTATTTAGTATTATTGTTTTATGTGAGCACTCCGCTTGATGGCATTATTTTGTCAGTGGCTTATTGTATTTTAATATTTATTTTCCGTATTTTCCCCCCCACAAATATTATTTTTTCAAAAATATTTATTTCGATTTTTCATCTCATCGTTTTTTTTTCATTATTCTTTTCCCCTAATATTATTTAAATATATTTGTTTACTTTCCGTCTAATCTTTAACCTAATATTTTTATATGTCATCCACTTTATATTTGTCTAATTTTCTCATTTTAAAATATTTTTTCATCAAATATTTTGGCATTGTCTGTCTACTTTTGAATATTTTAGTTTTTTGTCTTGTAACATTTTCCACAAGATATGTTTTCCGAATATTTGTACCCCTCCTCATGTATATGCCTTATATTTTTCTTATTATTGTCTGGATTTTGGAGGGTGGGTTTTTTTTCCCCAGCGTTTTTGTATTTCCTCCTATATTTTCAATATTTTTATATTTTTCTGCTTGGTATTTTCCCCTCAGTATTTTTTTTACCCAACATTTGAGGATTTTTCAATTTTTTTTTTGTCTTTTCCCTTGTTTGTCCTAATATTCTCTCAATATTAGTGTATTTTTCCATCCAATATTATAGTATTCTTTGTTGAATATTTTACTTTGTGTGGTATTTCTATGTAAAAAATGTGGCGTGTGTGTTTGGAGCTGAGTCCCCCACCCCCCTTGCCTTGACAGCTGTTGTCATTGTTTTGATGCGGCAGAGGGAACCTGCGTTTGTCTTTTAGCAATTTATGCTTAAAAGCTGCACCATTGTGAACCACGGAATCTCTGAGGCTTAAGTTATCTCGTTTTATGGCATATGATGAGGTTTTGTCAGGAGGTTTGTCTGACGTGCGCAGTCGTTTTGGTACCAGCAAGATGCTGAGACCAAGCATCACATCCGGACACTCGAGCATCCCTTTCATGTTAACACCCTTGTTGCCGCTTTGTTCTTGGCTTGGACTAAGCAGAGAGAGAGAGGAACCGACGCCTGATGGATGAGGCATATTACAGTCAGGCTACGCAAGGTCACTTGTGTGTGTTTATATTTGTGTTTGTGCGTGAACGTGTGCCCGTCTCTGCATTTGTGTGTGTGCGCACGTGTCAAGTCACCCATCCCCCGCCTGCTTTGACGGCTGTCGTCATGTTTTGTTGCGGAAAACCATACTCCCCATTGGCCAAGCAGTATGTGGGGCGGGATGAGGGCTGGCTCACTTGCATGAGTCAGGGCCAAGCTCTTAAAACATGCAGATTTCTGTGAGACAAGAAGCGGGATGTGTAAATAGTAATATGCAGCTCAGTCTTGATCCCCGATGTAAAGCATGCTGCAGACATGGTCTTAAGACACATGAGAACTGTTTTGACTTGTCAGCAATGTATTTGTATTTTTTCCCCCGAATTAGATATTTTTGTCCAATATTTCTGTACTTTTCATTTAATATTTTGGGTGTTTTCCCCCCATAATTTAGTATGTTATTCTAATATGGTATTTTAGAAAAAAATTTAAATATGAATCGTTCATCTAAATTTTGGTATTTTTGTTTAACATGTATGTACTTTTTGTGGAATAATTTTGTATATTTTTTTTCCCATAACTTTTTCATCCTATTTTGAGCATTGTTGCTTTGGCTTGTGTAACTGTCGCTAACATTTTGACTTCAGCAAATCTATGATGCATTTCTTTTAACAGCATCGCAGTAATACTGATAATGTCACAATATTGTTTTTGAAATATTCATGTGATTCATCTCTGTTAAAATGCCGTAACGCGAGACGTCAGCGAATTGCGCAAGACCTCAGTTTAGAGAGCACCACTACCACACATCCCCTTCATTTACTTAGATTGTGATTTGACATTACTCATGAATGGCTGGAAACAAGTTAGTTGGAAGAAGCACGTACAATAACAACATGAAGGGTCCCAGGACATTACCTTGGGGGACATTTCAACCACTCAATCATGTATATTGACCAAATCCTGTGACTTCATTCAATTTGAGTGCTTTTTTTTTTTTTTGTCATTTCTGTCTAGTTCTTGCTGCTATTAACTATTTAGCGATAGTTAGTGTACAGAATAATATTTTTTGTATAAAAATACACCACTTTATTCTCCTGCTCACCAAATTAACCGTGGCAGCTCATTTATTTATTTATTTATTTTTTTAAGAGAAGCTAAATGGCTCCGTTCCGGGTCTGCAAACACAGCGTTCCGTGTTGGTGGGGCTTTTCAATGGCGCTGTGTCTCTCTGATGTCAAACACCCTCTGTCGTTTACTTTTATCAAGCCCGGGCAGGATACACTCTGCTCATTGTGTGTGAGTCTGCCTTACACAGAGGCTTATTGAGTGTGTGTTAGCTGTGTGGTTAGCATGCGCACACTGCACAAGTCTCCTTCCAAAAATGTGTAGGCGTGTTTGATGTGACAACACCAGAACCCACCCGACACTTCATTAAGCACACCTGCCCATGCAAGAACTTAGAGATGTATGTAAATGTCAAATCACAATTACAAGAAAACCTTTATTAGTCCCACAGTGAAGATGTTTGCATTTTTTCAGCAATAGTAGTGGATAGGGGGGAAAAAAAGGGCATGGAAAAGAAGACATTCGCATAAGAAGCATGGAATAGAAACCTAAATAATGAGCATTTTTCTTGGATGCAGTCAGATAAACAGATGAAAACAAGAAGTGAAAGTGTTAAAAGGTTGTGAAAATGTTTTGAAGAGAAGGAGAGGGAGGATAAGCTCACTGAGGAAGTGCGGCGCAAGATGACTCACAGCTGGAAACTCAGCATATCACTTTTTTTTTTGCCTGTCTTCCAACGACTTAAGATTTATTTATTTTTTTATCGAGTCTGTTCATGAATGATATTGTGCTGCTTGAGAATGCGGGAGAAAAAACAAAAGTTACAAACCTTACCGATGGTTCTATGAATCCCAAATGACCACCAGAGTCTTCTGTCACTCAGAATCTTCGTGTTCATTCATGCGAGAGGATTCCGTAAGAAAATGAAACTAGTGGTACAAAAATATACAAAATCCAAAAATGTGGACATCATATAAAATCTTCCAGAAACGCTGCTTAACATTCAGAAAGTCAAAATTGAGACAGCCCACACCACCCAAACAAAAGTTACCATTTTGAGAAGAAAAAAAAATGTGACTGTGAGTATGCAGACCTCGACTGTATTAGATGTGAAAAATGGACACATTAAAGTACAAACATCATCTTGAATTATTTATGTCACATAAACCATTCGCCTGTGTCTCGGTGTGGCCCTTCCTCGTAGCCCCTCTTGCTGTTACAATGAATTCATATTTGTGTGATGCCAAATCAGCTCAACAAAAAAAATGTCACATCACGGAGCAAGTGCAATGTTGCAATGTATAAATCGCTTCCATTTTGTTTAAAGAACATATCATCAATATTTATTGAACATTTAAGATTCTCTCGGCATCCATTGCCGCCTGGTCATCCTGGAAGGGGGAATGTCCCACCTGCAACCCCTTCTCAAGGTTTCTCATTTCCCTCCCAGATGTTTTTTTTTTTTCCCCCTGCCCTCCTGGGGGTTATGGTCAGGGGATGTCGTGCATACTTGTCTACTGTGGGCATATAAAACTTTTTGAGACTGTTTTTTTTGATTGAGGGCTATATAAATAAATGTGACTTGACCTAGTAAATGAATCAATTCGGAGTTCTCTGAATCGTTATTGAATCGATAAGTGACGACTCGTGATCCCCACCGGTAATTGACTGTTGTAGAACGAATATCTATGAAGATGCTTTGTAGAAAAGACAAACCGCAGGACAAGAAATGGTCTATAATTGTTCCATTGTCGTAGAAAATCGAAGGGACCTTCTGAGTAAAATTGAGGGATGAGTCACGGTGAGTCATGCTTTCCACGGTATTGAACACACATTTCACTTTTATAATAACAGCACTGGCACTCAGTCAGCTCATTCTTCTGTAAAACTGCCCACCGCCTGACACCTTGAGGGTGTTATCGTCAGTGTAGTGCAGAAGGTCGAAGCTGCAGCACTACTTGGAATATAAAGAACAACTGAGGATGATGACGATGAGGAGCGAAGTTCCTCTGTTGTCTGCACTTTGTGATTAGACTCTGCTATTCAGTTAGCCATTTGTAAATTATACATTTTATTTTTCCAGATAACCCCCCCCCCCCCCCAAAACCTTTTATTTTGATCTGAAAGCTGTTTACATATTATGGAAAAGTAGCACAATAAAAATACCGATGCATAATTGTGATTAATAATCGCGATTATATTAGTGAGCAAAATAATAATCATTATCATTTTTGCCACAATCGGGTAGCCCTGTGTCAAAATCATTGTATTGCTTGACATGGTTATTTGTGTACTTCTGCTGATTGCTAATCAATGGAAAAAGCTTGACACCCGCCCCCCCGCATTAAAAAGAGCATGTCGAGTCAGTCTCTGTTCGGTGCTCATATTGTCCCGGAACACAATATTCTGTGGGTTTTGCTTCTAAAATGGCTGTTTTGAAAACAGCTGGCACGGAATGAATTAATTAAAAGTCGACCACTGTATCAGATATTCTACATATCTGTCAGTTGTTCATTTTGTTTCGACCGCTGCCAGTATTAGATTAGTCAGAGAACTCAGTTAAGCATTGGCACAGTCATGTCCTAGCTGGTGTGTTGATAGAGCCGTCCTCGCTGGTGTGTTGATAGAGCCGTCCTGACACAGCAAGGAGATTTTTGAAGTCAACCGTGTGTAACGCATTATATTGCGTTCATTTGAGCGTTCAACAAGTAGCATCCTGTAAGCCTCCAATTTCTCGCCACTGTGTGTTGTTATCTCACAAAAAGAATGATGTCACAGAAATCAGCCATTGTCAATCCAATGCTATGATCCAGAAGCAGGCTCAGACTACGTCTTGTCTGCAGGCAGTGCGGCGTCGGTGGGTTTTGTGGGAAAGCCTTGTTTTCTCCCTAGCCAGAGTCTCATGTGATCCAGGAAGGAGGATGGGAAGTGTGATGGACAGCCCGGAGAACCACTTAGCGCGTCACAGGACCAGAAAATCTTCCGGAGCGTCTGCATAGTGTGCTCGTTTGCCAATCGTGTGAGGAGCTTCCGTCCCGTAAAGTGTTCTTGAATTGGACTTTCACGGTTGGAGGCATCCAGAGAATTATGAGCTAGAAGCTTGCTCGACAACATGAACCGGGAACTGGAGTATATGTTCGTCGATGTAAGTCTTTGCTTGGTATTTTCACAGATGGGATTGAGTGATCATGGAAAAGCAATTTACAAAAAAAAAAAAAAAAAAAAAAAAAAAAAAAAAATCGAATTGTGGTTCTTAACTGATCTTAGCTGTCGGGTCTCCATCGTGGAGAATGTGGAAGCCTCATGGGGACACACTCTTAAATTAATGCAAAAAGGTCTTCGGTGTTTAGACGATGATATATTTGACATAAGTTGCCGATGATGTAATGGTACACTCGCCTGACTTTGGTTCCCGCTCAGTGGATGTGGCTGGCAATGGTTGTTTGTCTCTATATGTGCCCTGCGACTGACTGGCGACCAGTTCAGGGTGTAGTCTGTCTTCCACCCCAAGTCAGATGGGTTAGGCTCCAGCAGCCCCTGCGACCCTGTTCAGGATAAGCGCCGTTGAAAACGGATGGTTGGATATTTTACATAATCCTTCGTAGCATTAATGTCAACTTACCGGTCACAATTTTTTTCTTTACGTGGGTAGTGAGATACTTATTTTCATTTTTGCAGTAGCAAAAAATGATCACCAATTGAAACTTGTGTTCTGGTGTTCAAATACTTCGTTGTAGTTAAGGCCTGTTTGTGGATGTGAAGCAATACTGACCAGCTTGAATTATGATGGGGATTTCTTTGTCGATAAAGTTCTCTTAAAAACGGCCTGTTATGTGAGACACATTTGATAGCAAAAAGTTAACACCACAGTCATCTACTGATCCACTTAATGCGATTAGACCACGCACAGAGTCTCAACCCAAGATCAGACTATCTTCTTATCAACTTCCGCCGCACCTCTGGGTGGTAGCGTACGTGTGTCCCTCATACCGCACTCAGCCCGCTAATGCTGAGGGTTCCGGCCCCGCGGCATCATGCCGAGCAGAAAAACAGCAGCTTCTCACATGAGTGGCATCATGTGACGAAGCCCCAGCAGTCAGACGCTCCGTTGACTTTGCTTTTTCTGCGAATATGTACACTGAATGCATTTCACATTCCGTTCTGGATGTTGCTCAAAATGTGGGACTGTCTTCATGTTAAGGAGTCATCTAGTCAATGAATTACCAGTTATGAAGTGAAGTTCAGTATGGGGATACTTTAAATGGGACAATGACGCTGTCTTTTTTGTTTTTTTTCGATGAAAACACCTGGAGCAGATGCACATTTACCCTCTGTTGTGTTTTACATAGAATCGATAATAGATATCACATCATTTGATGACATTCCGCCTCCAAAGCCACCAAATTCCCATTTTGACTGCAACCTTGCATTGTGTATCGGTGCCTTACAAGACTAAGAAGTGTATTTTTATGATACTCAACGTTAAGTGAAGAAAGTGTATTTTAACAAGTGGATTTATCTAATCCATCTTTGTTTTCAAAGTTCTGACCCTTTTGTTCTAGAAAAGGAACCTTTATAGTTCTATAAAAATATACTCTTGAAAAATATTTGTATGAGGGAAAAAATGGGGCTTTATTCCCATAGTAAAATTTTTTTGGGGGCGTGGGGGAAATCTGTATGAGTGTGACAAAGTGCCTTCAACAAAAAAATGGTGGCAGTTACAGGCCTAATGCTAATATGGTGCAACATGCATTTCTGTTCTGGCTCTGCTGCTGCAATACCGTTCGACTCCAGTCCTGCAGGGAGCGCTAATGCATTTCCCAAGTGATGCGACTGACTGCCCCCAAAACAAAGTAAGCTGGTTTGACAGCGACACCATTACAGAGAACTTTGATCATCAAATAAAATAAATGAGCTGGATCCGCACTGACATTAAATGCTGTTTTTTTTTCCTCGATGTAAATACATTTACCAATCCATAAATGGTGATCAAAGCAGCGCCTAATAAATTGATAAATAAGTTAATCAACTGTGCACATGGAGCAGAGCAGTCACAGCGGGTCAGCCTGATGAAGAGTGAAAGGCTCAGAGATCAGCGTCACCAAGGTGAAGTCCTTTAATCTGCCAATGGCTTTGCGCAGATTTGTTAACGCTAAGATTTAACGCCACGCCCCGAATCTTCAACCCTTCCTTCATGCACAGTCACCCTTCTTCTGATGCATGTGACTTCCAAACCTCAGTCTGGAATGAGGACATTTCTTGACTTTGCTTTGCGACAACAAAATTCACTTTGGTATGATGCAACTCTCGGGAGTTTCGCGGGAGAATCCCGCGAAGAGAAAGTTCAAGGCTGCGTCGGTGATGGACTCAACTCAGCAGGTGTCTGCCAACAGATCTGAATTTGCGATCTTCAAGGTGATTTGAGAAGCTTTTAACTTTGCTTTAAATCGAACGATTCTCTTCATTCACATTGACGAATGCATATGCACTCGGTAGCCATACTCAAAAAAAGGAGTACAACTGTCGGCTGGGCAAAATAATAGTTTTCCTGACTGTTGCATTTTCTTCGTGTATTTCGGCTTCCTCCTGTACAGTATTCCAGATACATGCATTTTAGGTAAATTGAAGACTCCAGTGGTGTGAATATGATTATGGTTGTTTGTCCATGCTGGTAATCAGTACAGGTTGTACCCTGCATCTCAGCCAAAAGTCAATTCAGATTGGCTCCAGCTGACCTGTTACCCAATTGTGGGCAAGCACCATCGCAGATGTATGACTGGATAGTTAAATGAAAAAAAAAAGAAGTTTCAATTAAAACGAATTTATCTTCACAATACTCAAGTGTACCAAATGCGCCAGCATCCAGCCAGGCTTTTTTTTTTCTGTTTTGGGACAAAAGTCAAAGTTCCTGTAGAAAAATATTGCCCCTCCCCCCCTCTACACGCAGAAGAGAAAGTAATGGTAATTAAGTTGGTGTGGTTAGGTGAAATAAGATTACTCGGTGTTAAATCCTTTGCTAGCCTAATCAGCTTCTGATCCTTCATCGCAGTTAAAACAGGATTAGCGTCATGCTCTCCTCTCTCCTGCCTTGGAGGGCATAGCATGGACTCAAGGTAAACTATCTGGGTTGGTATTGGCATCTGTGGTACAATCACAGCCAGTTTTTTGATTGGATTTTAAAATATGTGTGGCTTTAAAGTGCCCTGGAATCAAATATTTACTATGATTATGACTGATAGACTGCGATGCATTCAAATGTAGGTTTTGCACGCTGTGTGACAATTATTTCGTCAAACCGTGCTCTCTTTCGGCTTGGCCTATTAGTTTACAAACCACCATTTCAGAGCTAGTTCTGATCCAAAAGAGGGATTTGGAGAAAATAATCATTTTTGCGATACTTTCACAACAGCCTCTTTCATTGGCTTGTAGTTTGGGCGGGTCTCTTTTTAATCGGGAAAAATGAGCATGAGCAATCAGGTTTACGCCTGGAGATATGCAAAGGTTAGGTGATTACTGGCTTGATGCTGTTATTGCAGCGTTAGTCGAACACAGTGTTTTTCAACCCCTGTGCCGCGGCACACCAGTGTGCCGCAAGACATTGTCAGGGGTGCCGCGGGAAAATATTCAATTTGTATGCCTATGCAGTCTATTGCCCAGAAATTAATCGTGTAGTACCCTCCCATACCGCTAGGGAGAAGCAACAGCTAGCCAATTGCCTTGTGTTTAGACGAGAGACAAGCAAATTTGTGATGCATGAATGCAGGACGACGGTGAAACAATAAATATGAAAGATGAGAAAATACTTTTTTCTTTGTGTTCATTTGATTCCAATTCAAGCTGTTATAACATATTTAAGCGTTTTCATCGATATGGCGCACCGCATTATAAAGCGCATGGAATAGAGGCTACAATAGTGGCTGCGGTTGCGTTCTGCATCCAGCAGATGGAGCTTTGCCAAAAGGAATACAATACAATACAACTTTATTTATATAGATCTTTCACAACCGCTGTAGCTATAACAAAGCGCTTTACTGAATATTTAAAATACTATGTCCAAGAAATCAGAATATTGAGTTTGTTTTTTTCACATTTTTAGCTAGTGGTGTGCCGCAAGATTTTAACAATGAAAGAAGTGTGTCTTGGCCCAAAAAAGTTTGAAAAACACTGGTCTAGCATATGGTGGCTTCTTTTCTACCTGTCTGGGTAAATGTTTTGGACATGAGGTTGGTTCTTGTCTTACAAATTAGGGTTCTGTCATCATCATCGAAACAGAACTCCCTGATGTCATGTCCGATGGCGCTTCTTGCTAGATTTGAACAAAGCCAACGTGCCTTTGCTTTACAATGCGCTCCCAGCACTGATGACATGGCTCGCACTTGAGGGAAATAGTGTGACAAGCCTGTGTGTGTGTGTGTGTGTGTTGGTTCTTGTCTTACAAATTAGGGTTCTGTCATCATCATCGAAACAGAACTCCCTGATGTCATGTCCGATGGCGCTTCTTGCTAGATTTGAACAAAGCCAACGTGCCTTTGCTTTACAATGCGCTCCCAGCACTGATGACATGGCTCGCACTTGAGGGAAATAGTGTGACAAGCCTGTGTGTGTGTGTGTGTGTGAGTGTGTGTGTTTAATCCAGCATATGTTATGGTGAGGCGAATGCACTCTGAGTCTCAGTAATCAGTGATTTGTGATTTCACTGTCTGCCAGCCGACAACTCACCAGCCATCCATTCAAGCCAAACTGATCTCCGCTCTTTCGTCTTTGAAATGTGAAATATCCGTCAGTGTGTTCCAACCTTCACCTTGCCTTGAATTCTTTCTGGATTGTGTCACCGTGTGTTGATTTGCAGCCTATTTCACCGAGGTCTCATTCCACTTGATTAAACTTGACTTCTCGTCTACGATGTGAACGTGTGTGAGGTTGAATCAAGTCCTGTGCTCACGAGTACAGCAGTGATGCCTCCCCAAGGTGTGATGTTGCTCAAAACTTGCCGCTGCTATTTTTAGCCCCCACCCCTCCCAATCCATTTACCCTTCCTTCCCAGCTCAACCCGTTTTGGTTGCTAGGCTGGGCGCTGTGGCGCTCCCTGCGGGAAAATGTGAAAATGAAGCAACAAAATAGTGAAGCAGGGATCCGGAGGCACTGAGGATGCTTTGTTTGCCCTCAATGATGACACTGGCACTCGAAAGGTTAGAAAAATGTTCCTTTTTAAATGTCACATCTACAAGCTTACTTTTAAAGCCCATAGCCAAGTTTTCACCAAGTTCTAAAGTTCAGTTCACCCTGGTAACATTGGAAGAGTATACTATGTATTGGCATGGCGGGATTTGGCTTTTTTTTGGGGGGTTGAGGGGGTGACTTCTTGATGTTTGCTTCGCGATGAGCAAAAATGTGGCTTTTGTGGAAGTGACGACTGTACAAACCAATTGCTGGACCGTATCTAGCCAGTGTCCCCCTGCCAGAAAATAGTCATGGTTACTTTTGTTATTCACTTTAACAATGCACGCCCAATCAAACAGAATTGATGAGGCTGTAACAGTTTAAAAACACGACGACGCGGATTGTGCCAAGTCTCAATGTTGTACTTTTATCATGAAAATGTAGAACAAAACAAAGGTTATTATTTTGGACAGTTTAAAAAAAAATCTGATGAAACCAGAGAAAGAATCCGACTGGATTTGAACTCAGTTAATTCTATTTTGGTTTTGTTTGTATCTGTCATGTGACAGGTATGCAGCATCCTACTACTAAAGCCAATCATGCAGATAACTCTCGGGAAGTTGCTGTGACCATGATGTCATGATTCAGTTGACTGGTAGTGTTGCAGCAGATCCAATTAAAAGTCTCCTTCTTGTCGTGAGCGTCCACAATAGGACCTCTCTCTCCCTCCAGCGTGGGATCGAAGTCGGTATTTTATGTAAGTGAACCGAAGACACAGTGAAATCAACAGACGAGCGAGACGGCCTTAAAATGTTCTGCATCGCAGTCTGAGTTCATTCCTTGACTCTGCTGCAAGCAAATGAGGCTGAGCAGAGGGGAAATCCTCTCTTGTGTGTAGATTATCACACGCAGAGGTTTAAGGGGCTTTAAATCCTGACTTGTGCATACACATCACACAGTATTTGGGCTGTGTCACCCCCCGCCCCC
>NW_017805135.1:4810023-4813104 GCF_001891065.2 Hippocampus comes
CATCCAGCAGATGGAGCTTTGCCAAAAGGAATACAATACAATACAACTTTATTTATATAGATCTTTCACAACCGCTGTAGCTATAACAAAGCGCTTTACTGAATATTTAAAATACTATGTCCAAGAAATCAGAATATTGATCCATATATAAGGCACATCGGATTATAAGGCGCACTGTCAGCTTTTGAGGAAATTGAATGCTTTTATGTGCGCCTTAGTGCAAAGATACGGTATATAAAAAAAATATTATGCATATCTCATTCCTTTTCGCCTTTTATAATGTCAAATACCACACAGATGCACACACTTGTGAAGATCTCAATGTGGCGCTGGTGGCGCTAGGTCAGTGGCATGCATGCAGTTTAATGTACGATTCAGAGTCTACCGCCATGTGACCGGCAGCATTCATTGCTGTTTTTTCATGCTCTGTGATCAGCTGATTACATCCAGGCTCGACTTCGAGTCTTTCTTTTTTTTTCTTAAAGTCAAGTTTGTGTGCATCTGTCTGTCTGTGTGGTAAAGAGACAATTGTGCAGCGCACACAATCCAAGCACTCAACTTGACATGACATTTGCCTTACCAGTGTTTTCCCACAAACGTCTGACTGTTTTCGGTTCTGCTTTGTCGAAGGCCAACATTGCTACTTCCATTTGGTCAAAACAACATTTCCTACAGAGATCGATTGATATTTGGACTACAGTAATCCCCTGCAATGCACAGGGGGTAAGGACAGAGCCCTACCGCAAATACCAAACAAGCCGAGTCACAATTATTGATGCTGTCCAGCCCCAAAGGGTTTATAATTGCCCATATCAATAGCTTAAAGCATACTATAAATCTGCCACAAACTCCAAATCAAAAAACATTTTAAGGTCATTTCAAACTCATCTTACTTTTATTGTATTCTTAAAATAAAGAAAATGTGAACAAACATCAGTGTTTCCCAAACTAAGGGACTTGCCCAAATAGTTTATTGCTCAACAAGCAAACACTTCATATCATAGCTATGTGATCTATCTAGCGGGCTAGCTATCTATCCAGCTATCTAGCTAGCTAGCTAGCTAGCTTGCTAGCTAGCTAGCTCTCTCTCTCTCTCTCTCTCTCCTCTCTCTCTCTCTCTCTCTCTCTCTCTCAGTAAACTTGGGGGAAACCCTGGCACATTTAGGAAAAGGAGGATACTCGAGAATCACTGTCACGGGAATAACAGGCTGGCAAGCGCTACCATGAGAGCATCTGACAGATGTTTGCTACAAATACGATCAAACGAGTCTCCCCCGCGAATGGAAGCCAATGCAGCAGTGGACATCTTGCAGTGGCCAACAGCGCAGACAGAATTTAATCAAATGCAATCAGTCAAATAACATAAAAATACAGTACAATCAACAAAAGCTAACTTTGGAGGACATTTGGGGATTTTCCCCCTCTGGCCATGTGATAACAAGCATTCCCACTCAATCTAGTTACATGCTATTAAGTGGCATGCTCGTTGCAGATGGTATCGCCAATGTAAGGGTGCAATCAGTTGTTATGGTCATTTTTCTTTTTGTGGTCTGATGATCCTGGTTGGGAAGTGGATGATATTGTGAAGTCATCAAACCCACGGTGTCCCCTGCGAGCCTACGTCGTGAGTTTTGAGCTCTGGTTTTGATTCACTTGATCAGCTGTAAATTCAGCACGCTACTGTCTTTCAAGAATAAAGACCAAGTTTGCATTTTTGTTTCACAATTTGAAACAGGTTAGTCGTGTCCTACTAATGTACGTAACGCTTTTTCATCCATATCCATGAACTATCAAGAGTTATCGAAAATTGTACCTATCCCATTTTTTGTTTTGCTGAAATTAGCCAATTTTTATGGGTCGGCTCTGTCCTTCTATTTGTAAAACGAGGTGGCGGGTGGCATTGCAGTGTGCAAACTGAGGTCTCCGCGTGTGTAAGCCCATCAACTGGCTTGATGTCAATTTTTTTTTTCTTGTCTTTCACAGTGTGCTCGGGTGTGGATCCCCGACATCGAAGAAGTGTGGAAGTCGGCCGAGCTGACCAAGGACTACAAAAATGGTGACGCCTCTCTGCAGCTCATGTTGGAGGATGGAAAGGTTCGTCGTGAATCGTCTTGCTGCTACCTCACTTCAGCCCATCTGTTCATCTTCGCACCGCTAAGACACATCAGAGTCTCATTAGCATTATTGGTTTTAGCTTGCAAAACAAATTAGGTTGACCAAGATGCACTTGGAGCAATTTAAATGTACAGCTGCAAAATTCATTCCTCAAAAGCACCACCAGCACTCTTGCGATTCAAGCCTTTATTTGTTTGACATGCAAAACACATCTGTTACGATAAAAATACATTGTTGCATTTAATAGTAAGCATCTCTGGTGAGATGTATTTTGATTTCATTTTTAAAGGTTTTTATCATGTCATTAAATAGCAGTTCTCTGCTGTTACTTTTTTTTTTTTTTTGGTATTGGACTGATGGTTTTCCTAATTGTGACGTCACACGTGTTGGCTTTATTTAGCCAAATCCCCATAGAAGGCCCAGGTTCCAAATGCAAGTCCTGCTGACATTTTCTGCTGTAAAATGTTTCAAAATCCAAACAAATCGCCTTCCAAGGTTCCACTGCACTCGTGCTCGCGCTGCAAAATAGTAGGCTTTGTCCTGTTAGGTTTGCGACATCTCTGTGCTGTAATTAGGCATTCACTGTCACTGCAAACTGTATTTACCGAGAACGAGAGACTAATATCTTGATGTGAATTTTCCAAAAAGCTGTTGCCACGAAGCAAAACATCACGCATTTCCCATGGCCCGATTAGACGTGCATCAGACGGCAGAATATGCTAAACTGCATTTTTCCAGATATTATGTTTGAAGATGAGACGTGCCAGCTAAAAAGCAATTAACAGCAGTGCCACTGTAAACGTATGCGTAAACAACAACATCGTTGAGCGGGGCGCTTTTAACCAAAGTCATGAGGAGCACATCCCATGACATATATCTGATAAGTTACACTTGTCTGTGCCAAATGCATTTGGAATCCATTCAGTAGGGGGGGGGGGGGGGGGGCTTTTTTTTTATTTTAAAAAA
>NW_017805135.1:4825475-4831112 GCF_001891065.2 Hippocampus comes
GTGTTTAGACGATGATATATTTGACATAAGTTGCCGATGATGTAATGGTACACTCGCCTGACTTTGGTTCCCGCTCAGTGGATGTGGCTGGCAATGGTTGTTTGTCTCTATATGTGCCCTGCGACTGACTGGCGACCAGTTCAGGGTGTAGTCTGTCTTCCACCCCAAGTCAGATGGGTTAGGCTCCAGCAGCCCCTGCGACCCTGTTCAGGATAAGCGCCGTTGAAAACGGATGGTTGGATATTTTACATAATCCTTCGTAGCATTAATGTCAACTTACCGGTCACAATTTTTTTCTTTACGTGGGTAGTGAGATACTTATTTTCATTTTTGCAGTAGCAAAAAATGATCACCAATTGAAACTTGTGTTCTGGTGTTCAAATACTTCGTTGTAGTTAAGGCCTGTTTGTGGATGTGAAGCAATACTGACCAGCTTGAATTATGATGGGGATTTCTTTGTCGATAAAGTTCTCTTAAAAACGGCCTGTTATGTGAGACACATTTGATAGCAAAAAGTTAACACCACAGTCATCTACTGATCCACTTAATGCGATTAGACCACGCACAGAGTCTCAACCCAAGATCAGACTATCTTCTTATCAACTTCCGCCGCACCTCTGGGTGGTAGCGTACGTGTGTCCCTCATACCGCACTCAGCCCGCTAATGCTGAGGGTTCCGGCCCCGCGGCATCATGCCGAGCAGAAAAACAGCAGCTTCTCACATGAGTGGCATCATGTGACGAAGCCCCAGCAGTCAGACGCTCCGTTGACTTTGCTTTTTCTGCGAATATGTACACTGAATGCATTTCACATTCCGTTCTGGATGTTGCTCAAAATGTGGGACTGTCTTCATGTTAAGGAGTCATCTAGTCAATGAATTACCAGTTATGAAGTGAAGTTCAGTATGGGGATACTTTAAATGGGACAATGACGCTGTCTTTTTTGTTTTTTTTCGATGAAAACACCTGGAGCAGATGCACATTTACCCTCTGTTGTGTTTTACATAGAATCGATAATAGATATCACATCATTTGATGACATTCCGCCTCCAAAGCCACCAAATTCCCATTTTGACTGCAACCTTGCATTGTGTATCGGTGCCTTACAAGACTAAGAAGTGTATTTTTATGATACTCAACGTTAAGTGAAGAAAGTGTATTTTAACAAGTGGATTTATCTAATCCATCTTTGTTTTCAAAGTTCTGACCCTTTTGTTCTAGAAAAGGAACCTTTATAGTTCTATAAAAATATACTCTTGAAAAATATTTGTATGAGGGAAAAAATGGGGCTTTATTCCCATAGTAAAATTTTTTTGGGGGCGTGGGGGAAATCTGTATGAGTGTGACAAAGTGCCTTCAACAAAAAAATGGTGGCAGTTACAGGCCTAATGCTAATATGGTGCAACATGCATTTCTGTTCTGGCTCTGCTGCTGCAATACCGTTCGACTCCAGTCCTGCAGGGAGCGCTAATGCATTTCCCAAGTGATGCGACTGACTGCCCCCAAAACAAAGTAAGCTGGTTTGACAGCGACACCATTACAGAGAACTTTGATCATCAAATAAAATAAATGAGCTGGATCCGCACTGACATTAAATGCTGTTTTTTTTTCCTCGATGTAAATACATTTACCAATCCATAAATGGTGATCAAAGCAGCGCCTAATAAATTGATAAATAAGTTAATCAACTGTGCACATGGAGCAGAGCAGTCACAGCGGGTCAGCCTGATGAAGAGTGAAAGGCTCAGAGATCAGCGTCACCAAGGTGAAGTCCTTTAATCTGCCAATGGCTTTGCGCAGATTTGTTAACGCTAAGATTTAACGCCACGCCCCGAATCTTCAACCCTTCCTTCATGCACAGTCACCCTTCTTCTGATGCATGTGACTTCCAAACCTCAGTCTGGAATGAGGACATTTCTTGACTTTGCTTTGCGACAACAAAATTCACTTTGGTATGATGCAACTCTCGGGAGTTTCGCGGGAGAATCCCGCGAAGAGAAAGTTCAAGGCTGCGTCGGTGATGGACTCAACTCAGCAGGTGTCTGCCAACAGATCTGAATTTGCGATCTTCAAGGTGATTTGAGAAGCTTTTAACTTTGCTTTAAATCGAACGATTCTCTTCATTCACATTGACGAATGCATATGCACTCGGTAGCCATACTCAAAAAAAGGAGTACAACTGTCGGCTGGGCAAAATAATAGTTTTCCTGACTGTTGCATTTTCTTCGTGTATTTCGGCTTCCTCCTGTACAGTATTCCAGATACATGCATTTTAGGTAAATTGAAGACTCCAGTGGTGTGAATATGATTATGGTTGTTTGTCCATGCTGGTAATCAGTACAGGTTGTACCCTGCATCTCAGCCAAAAGTCAATTCAGATTGGCTCCAGCTGACCTGTTACCCAATTGTGGGCAAGCACCATCGCAGATGTATGACTGGATAGTTAAATGAAAAAAAAAAGAAGTTTCAATTAAAACGAATTTATCTTCACAATACTCAGGTGTACCAAATGCGCCAGCATCCAGCCAGGCTTTTTTTTTTCTGTTTTGGGACAAAAGTCAAAGTTCCTGGAAAAATATTGCCCCTCCCCCCCTCTACACGCAGAAGAGAAAGTAATGGTAATTAAGTTGGTGTGGTTAGGTGAAATAAGATTACTCGGTGTTAAATCCTTTGCTCGCCTAATCAGCTTCTGATCCTTCATCGCAGTTAAAACAGGATTAGCGTCATGCTCTCCTCTCTCCTGCCTTGGAGGGCATAGCATGGACTCAAGGTAAACTATCTGAGTTGGTATTGGCATCTGTGGTACAATCACAGCCAGTTTTTTGATTGGATTTTAAAATATGTGTGGCTTTAAAGTGCCCTGGAATCAAATATTTACTATGATTATGACTGATAGACTGCGATGCATTCAAATGTAGGTTTTGCACGCTGTGTGACAATTATTTCGTCAAACCGTGCTCTCTTTCGGCTTGGCCTATTAGTTTTCAAACCACCATTTCAGAGCTAGTTCTGATCCAAAAGAGGGATTTGGAGAAAATAATCATTTTTGCGATACTTTCACAACAGCCTCTTTCATTGGCTTGTAGTTTGGGCGGGTCTCTTTTTAATCGGGAAAAATGAGCATGAGCAATCAGGTTTACGCCTGGAGATATGCAAAGGTTAGGTGATTACTGGCTTGATGCTGTTATTGCAGCGTTAGTCGAACACAGTGTTTTTCAACCCCTGTGCCGCGGCACACCAGTGTGCCGCAAGACATTGTCAGGTGTGCCGCGGGAAAATATCCAATTTGTATGCCTGTGTGCCTATCGCCCAGAAAGTAATCGTGTAGTACCCTCCCATACCGCTAGGGAGCAGCAACAGCTAGCCAATTGCCTTGTGTTTCGACAAGAGACAAGCGAATTTGTGACGCATGAATGCAGGACGACGGTGAAACAATAAATATGAAAGATGAGAAAATACTTTTTTCTTTGTGTTCATTTGATTCCAATTCAAGCTGTTATAACGTCATTCTTCAATGTTAAAAACGGTTATAGTAACAATATAACTCGTTCATTATTCAAATAAGCGTTTTTTGTTTTTTTTGTTTGTTTTTTTCACATTTTTAGCTAGTGGTGTGCCGCAAGATTTTAACAATGAAAGAAGTGTGTCTTGGCCCAAAAAAGTTTGAAAAACACTGGTCTAGCATATGGTGGCTTCTTTTCTACCTGTCTGGGTAAATGTTTTGGACATGAGGTTGGTTCTTGTCTTACAAATTAGGGTTCTGTCATCATCATCGAAACAGAACTCCCTGATGTCATGTCCGATGGCGCTTCTTGCTAGATTTGAACAAAGCCAACGTGCCTTTGCTTTACAATGCGCTCCCAGCACTGATGACATGGCTCGCACTTGAGGGAAATAGTGTGACAAGCCTGTGTGTGTGTGTGTGTGTGAGTGTGTGTGTTTAATCCAGCATATGTTATGGTGAGGCGAATGCACTCTGAGTCTCAGTAATCAGTGATTTGTGATTTCACTGTCTGCCAGCCGACAACTCACCAGCCATCCATTCAAGCCAAACTGATCTCCGCTCTTTCGTCTTTGAAATGTGAAATATCCGTCAGTGTGTTCCAACCTTCACCTTGCCTTGAATTCTTTCTGGATTGTGTCACCGTGTGTTGATTTGCAGCCTATTTCACCGAGGTCTCATTCCACTTGATTAAACTTGACTTCTCGTCTACGATGTGAACGTGTGTGAGGTTGAATCAAGTCCTGTGCTCACGAGTACAGCAGTGATGCCTCCCCAAGGTGTGATGTTGCTCAAAACTTGCCGCTGCTATTTTTAGCCCCCACCCCTCCCAATCCATTTACCCTTCCTTCCCAGCTCAACCCGTTTTGGTTGCTAGGCTGGGCGCTGTGGCGCTCCCTGCGGGAAAATGTGAAAATGAAGCAACAAAATAGTGAAGCAGGGATCCGGAGGCACTGAGGATGCTTTGTTTGCCCTCAATGATGACACTGGCACTCGAAAGGTTAGAAAAATGTTCCTTTTTAAATGTCACATCTACAAGCTTACTTTTAAAGCCCATAGCCAAGTTTTCACCAAGTTCTAAAGTTCAGTTCACCCTGGTAACATTGGAAGAGTATACTATGTATTGGCATGGCGGGATTTGGCTTTTTTTTGGGGGGTTGAGGGGGTGACTTCTTGATGTTTGCTTCGCGATGAGCAAAAATGTGGCTTTTGTGGAAGTGACGACTGTACAAACCAATTGCTGGACCGTATCTAGCCAGTGTCCCCCTGCCAGAAAATAGTCATGGTTACTTTTGTTATTCACTTTAACAATGCACGCCCAATCAAACAGAATTGATGAGGCTGTAACAGTTTAAAAACACGACGACGCGGATTGTGCCAAGTCTCAATGTTGTACTTTTATCATGAAAATGTAGAACAAAACAAAGGTTATTATTTTGGACAGTTTAAAAAAAAATCTGATGAAACCAGAGAAAGAATCCGACTGGATTTGAACTCAGTTAATTCTATTTTGGTTTTGTTTGTATCTGTCATGTGACAGGTATGCAGCATCCTACTACTAAAGCCAATCATGCAGATAACTCTCGGGAAGTTGCTGTGACCATGATGTCATGATTCAGTTGACTGGTAGTGTTGCAGCAGATCCAATTAAAAGTCTCCTTCTTGTCGTGAGCGTCCACAATAGGACCTCTCTCTCCCTCCAGCGTGGGATTGAAGTCGGTATTTTATGTAAGTGAACCGAAGACACAGTGAAATCAACAGACGAGCGAGACGGCCTTAAAATGTTCTGCATCGCAGTCTGAGTTCATTCCTTGACTCTGCTGCAAGCAAATGAGGCTGAGCAGAGGGGAAATCCTCTCTTGTGTGTAGATTATCACACGCAGAGGTTTAAGGGGCTTTAAATCCTGACTTGTGCATACACATCACACAGTATTTGGGCTGTGTCACCCCCCGCCCCCACCTTGTGCTGATAGCCCCTTAAATCCAGTGCAGTTTTTTTTTTTTTTTGGCTTTTGCTTTTGTACACTATATATATATATATATATATATTTTTTTTTAAATAACCACTTTATCCTCGCAAGGGTCGTGGGTCGTGCTGGAGCCTATCCCAGCTGTCTTCAGGCAGTAGGAAAGGGG
>NW_017805135.1:4832077-4881054 GCF_001891065.2 Hippocampus comes
CTAGCTGGCAGGCTAGCTAGCTATCTACCTAGCTGGCGGGCTGGCCAGCTAGCTGGCGGGCTAGCTAGCTAGCTTGCTAGCTCTCTCGCTCTCTCTCTCTCGCTCTCTCTCTCTCTCTCTCTCTCTCTCTCTCTCTCTCTCTCTCTCTCAGTAAACTTGGGGGAAACCCTGGCACATTTAGGAAAAGGAGGATACTCGAGAATCACTGTCACGGGAATAACAGGCTGGCAAGCGCTACCATGAGAGCATCTGACAGATGTTTGCTACAAATACGATCAAACGAGTCTCCCCCGCGAATGGAAGCCAATGCAGCAGTGGACATCTTGCAGTGGCCAACAGCGCAGACAGAATTTAATCAAATGCAATCAGTCAAATAACATAAAAATACAGTACAATCAACAAAAGCTAACTTTGGAGGACATTTGGGGATTTTCCCCCTCTGGCCATGTGATAACAAGCATTCCCACTCAATCTAGTTACATGCTATTAAGTGGCATGCTCGTTGCAGATGGTATCGCCAATGTAAGGGTGCAATCAGTTGTTATGGTCATTTTTCTTTTTGTGGTCTGATGATCCTGGTTGGGAAGTGGATGATATTGTGAAGTCATCAAACCCACGGTGTCCCCTGCGAGCCTACGTCGTGAGTTTTGAGCTCTGGTTTTGATTCACTTGATCAGCTGTAAATTCAGCACGCTACTGTCTTTCAAGAATAAAGACCAAGTTTGCATTTTTGTTTCACAATTTGAAACAGGTTAGTCGTGTCCTACTAATGTACGTAACGCTTTTTCATCCATATCCATGAACTATCAAGAGTTATCGAAAATTGTACCTATCCCATTTTTTGTTTTGCTGAAATTAGCCAATTTTTATGGGTCGGCTCTGTCCTTCTATTTGTAAAACGAGGTGGCGGGTGGCATTGCAGTGTGCAAACTGAGGTCTCCGCGTGTGTAAGCCCATCAACTGGCTTGATGTCAATTTTTTTTTTCTTGTCTTTCACAGTGTGCTCGGGTGTGGATCCCCGACATCGAAGAAGTGTGGAAGTCGGCCGAGCTGACCAAGGACTACAAAAATGGTGACGCCTCTCTGCAGCTCATGTTGGAGGATGGAAAGGTTCGTCGTGAATCGTCTTGCTGCTACCTCACTTCAGCCCATCTGTTCATCTTCGCACCGCTAAGACACATCAGAGTCTCATTAGCATTATTGGTTTTAGCTTGCAAAACAAATTAGGTTGACCAAGATGCACTTGGAGCAATTTAAATGTACAGCTGCAAAATTCATTCCTCAAAAGCACCACCAGCACTCTTGCGATTCAAGCCTTTATTTGTTTGACATGCAAAACACATCTGTTACGATAAAAATACATTGTTGCATTTAATAGTAAGCATCTCTGGTGAGATGTATTTTGATTTCATTTTTAAAGGTTTTTATCATGTCATTAAATAGCAGTTCTCTGCTGTTACTTTTTTTTTTTTTTTGGTATTGGACTGATGGTTTTCCTAATTGTGACGTCACACGTGTTGGCTTTATTTAGCCAAATCCCCATAGAAGGCCCAGGTTCCAAATGCAAGTCCTGCTGACATTTTCTGCTGTAAAATGTTTCAAAATCCAAACAAATCGCCTTCCAAGGTTCCACTGCACTCGTGCTCGCGCTGCAAAATAGTAGGCTTTGTCCTGTTAGGTTTGCGACATCTCTGTGCTGTAATTAGGCATTCACTGTCACTGCAAACTGTATTTACCGAGAACGAGAGACTAATATCTTGATGTGAATTTTCCAAAAAGCTGTTGCCACGAAGCAAAACATCACGCATTTCCCATGGCCCGATTAGACGTGCATCAGACGGCAGAATATGCTAAACTGCATTTTTCCAGATATTATGTTTGAAGATGAGACGTGCCAGCTAAAAAGCAATTAACAGCAGTGCCACTGTAAACGTATGCGTAAACAACAACATCGTTGAGCGGGGCGCTTTTAACCAAAGTCATGAGGAGCACATCCCATGACATATATCTGATAAGTTACACTTGTCTGTGCCAAATGCATTTGGAATCCATTCAGTAGGGGGGGGGGGGGGGCGTCTTATTGATTATTTCAACGACAGCTACTCGCATGTCCAGTCAGACATGTTGACTTGTAGCAAGTAGCCCCGCGCTGTCCCTCCCAGCGACTTCTCCAAATGGATTTTAACTAAAACTCCGCTGGATGCAGTATGTGAGGGGAAACTTGATTGAATATGTTTCTCCCAATGAAGGCGCGGGTGAGTATACGAGATGGATGCTCTTATAGCTCAGTGTATAAAATTGACATTTTAGACTGAAGCAAAAAAGGGGTACAAGTATCGAGTGATGATCTAATATTTTAGGACAATGACCTTCGGTGACGGATGTCAGTCTATCAAAGTCACCTTACACTTGCCTAAAGCCTCCTGTTTTCATCACTGTTTTTTCTTTTGCTGTTGCTTTCTTTTTTCTTCAGAGAGTGGATGTCATTCAAAAGGGAGTTGAGCAAATCTTACCGAAACCTGATTTTTTTGTTGAATAAATATAGCCTATGGTTGTTGTTGTTGTTGTCTCATGACAATGCAGTTCTGCTTAAATCTGTGTAACCAACAAAGGAAAGTGACCATTTGTTAAAAGTTTGTACATTTTACAAATAAATTCAGTTTACGAGGAATTAAAAAATACATGTATTAAAAATGATAACAATAATTTTGATTCTAACTACAAATAAGGCAAGAATCTTAAAGGAGACTTTTTTACGTTTTATAGAAGTTGATAGGTGCCTCATTCTTCGCTCAAAATACACAAAAGATTAAAATTTTTTGCACTTAACATGAATTTGGAAGTCAAATTGAATTTTTTTTTTTTTTTAATCTTTGTTTTTGGTTTTGGTTTTGCTCTGTCTCGCTAGCACCCCTCGTTTTATATAATAGTCTTTCATTACCATGGGAACCGGCGCGGAGCTGGGGAATGTGACGAGGAGAGTCGCGATTTATTTTATTTTTTTTTTGCCTCAAATGGCCCAGCTTCTAAACTCAAAGGCAAGCAGAGAAAGAGAAAGGAACCCATAAAGTAGCAAAAGAAAGACATTTTAAATCATGTCGGCAACACCAAGCAGCATAATTGAACTCGTCAATTAGTGTATGTGGCGCATGCAGCAAAAGATATCAATGAATACCCCAGGCCCAACGTCGACAACTTTGCAAAGCATTCGAGTGTGCTGCTGATCAGAAGGTCACTACAGCTTTGCTCATCTCCTAGCTTTGACAATATAGCGATTCAGTGTGGTCCAACCATCATTTTAATCTGAAGGATCTTGGTTCTTTAGCCAGCCAATTCATAGGTGGAGAAAATTCGCCATGCTGTTGGAATCCGTAACGATGAGGCAGAAGTGCAGAATGGCACACTCTTGAGTGAGACACAGTTTTAGAAATTAGCTGGTAGCAAACTATTTGGTTAGTTCGAAGGTTTTCACTGCTGTTAGGTGAGCAGACACTGCAAAAAATTTAACTATTTGTATACAAGCAATTAAAAATGAATTGTCCACAGTATGGTCCTTTTTAATCATGCTCGGGCCGGTCTGTGAATCACGCAAATCTCCCTGTAATTTGGCAGCGATTGAAATGCACATGTTCCCCCCCCACAAACTCAAAATATTATTATAATTTTTTTTTCCACGGAATATGGGGCAAATGGGGAAAAATGTAAAAAAAAAAAAAGATCTGTGAAAATGCGAGGCCGGGGGGGCTGAACCATGGGTATGGGGGGTTGGGGGGGGGGGGGGTCGTGTTTATTGAGTGCATGATCTTAATGGCACATCTCTTTATTTTCCCACCCTCAGAATCTTGAGCACAAGCTGGACCCCAAAACCAAGAACCTGCCCTACCTGCGAAACCCTGACATCCTGGTGGGCGAGAATGACCTCACAGCGCTCAGCTACCTCCATGAGCCGGCAGTGCTGCACAACCTCAAAGTCCGCTTCATCGACTCCAAGCTCATCTACACTTATTGCGGTAAGAGGGCAGCGTGCGTTATTGCTGTTGTGGATTGTTAGCGAATGTGAGTCATAGCATTGCAATGGTTTATTACTGAACACAGAATTTCTTCTCTGACTTCTTTTTATTCATGCCAGCTCACCTTATGACACAGTTCACAGATATCGATTCCCAGGTACCGGGAATCTGTACTCATCCGTACTCAGCAATTGGTCCATAATCACCCCCAGTCACCTGATGAGGGAATACAGTTGGACGATGCGCGGGTAGAATGCATTGTGGCCATCTATGACCATGCCTTCCAAGTGTCCTTGAGATGCTTTATTTCTATTCTCTTGTATGACCTTTTTACATGTCTCCTTTTGTTCTGGTATTACAAAACAAGGACTTTTAAAGTGTAAAAAGTGTTCTGCATTATAATGGAAGTTCTCATGAAACTTTCCTTAAAACTTACTGGACATTTCCCCCCCCTTTTCAACCCTGATCATATTTTGGGTGTTCCCTGTGTTTCTCAGGGATTGTTTTGGTGGCCATCAACCCGTATGAGACGCTGCCCATTTACGGGACAGACATCATCAATGCGTACAGCGGTCAGAACATGGGCGACATGGACCCACACATCTTTGCTGTAGCAGAGGAAGCTTACAAACAGATGGCGAGGTTTGTATGATCCCGGACTTGATTGAAGCTTCCTTGTTGCTCTTCTGGGTTTGTCTGTCATATTTAGGGCATGTCACATTTCGAAACAAAATTACAAGGTGCTTATTAATTTGAAAAAAAAAATGAATGCAAACATAGTAAAATACAAAAGAAAATGAGTGAGTGTAAAATACAGTAAAGTAGAATACAATTAAAATGATTTGACCCATGGGACGTTCAAATTTCGATGTTCCTGCATGAATACTTGAATTCTAATAACAACACTTGACTTGTGCAACCTATTGCTTCACTGACATTTCAAATAACAGTGCAGCGAGTGTGTTGCGGAGCCTTTGAGGGGCATTTTGGGTCAATTTAAGATTCCTGCACCCAAAGGGCGGCCCGAACGAGAGTTCATGAAAGAGGGCATTCAAAGGAATATCCTGTCTCCTCAAAGAGAGAGGGAGTGTTCGTTGAGTAGCTCGAGATGGAAAAATGTCAAGCGTCTGGCCCACTTTCTTCTACAATGACATCCCCTGATATCAAAGTACAAAGAAAAAGGAGCTTAGAAGAGAACTGCAGCTTACACTTTATTCCATGTGACACACGACCAGTACATGATGTAATACAAGCCCCCCACCCCCAATTGTTTCTTTTAAACACATAGGAGTGATTTGAGTGTGATTTGAACCCAAATAAGTGTAAAATTTTGCCAAGCAGCAACTACGAAGTCTTTTTGAAGCATGAAATGATTTCAAGAGAAAGGACTTAAGCAGTCAACCCGAGCACATTTTTGGCTTTGTCCGCCCTTCCTGCTTGAGGCTCCTGAGCTCCGTCTGCAACTCGAGAGCTGGAGGCATGAATATCTGCACTTCAGGAATAATTCCCTGTTTTTCTCCCAACACAGGAATGAGCGGAGACAGACATTAGTTGTTGTTTTCGCTCTGGATCGAGCTTCATTCATTGTTTATGTGCCATGGAGCACTGCACCCTCACTCACTCACTCTTCCTCTCACTCGACATTAAAGGGACCATGGAAACTACATCTGTTAGTAGCCGACATGGAAATTCCCTCACTTCACTAAATTCACTCACTTTTTGATTTTTCCAACTTTCCTCTCTAAAGCACGCTGCGCAAAATGTGCCACCCACAAGCAGCGGTTCCATTTATTCCCTTGTTGCAGGGATGAGAGGAACCAGTCCATCATCGTGAGCGGCGAGTCTGGGGCAGGGAAGACCGTATCAGCCAAGTACGCCATGAGATACTTTGCCACGGTCAGTGGCTCAGCCAGCGAGGCCAACGTCGAGGAGAAAGTCTTGGCATCCAACCCCATCATGGAGGTGACTCTCTTATTTCCTCTCTTGCACTCCCCCCGCTATGAGCCTCGCTCCCCTCCTCCTGTCCGCTTCCACCTTGATCCGACCAATCAGAGCGGAGCTCGGGGAATGAATAGAAAGCTTTCTTCCGTCACAGTGATGTCACTGCAACATCTACAACTGCATCAGCCTTTTTCCATATTACAGAACCTGCGTGTGTGTGTGTGTGTGTGTGTGTGTGTGTGTGCGTGCGCGTGCGCGTGTGCAAGAAGGCCAAGGGATGTTTGTGTGAGGCATTTAAATTACTTTGGCTGACGCGGGCAGATTAAATATGCAGTGAAAGACTGAATTGTTGGCCTCGGCAACAAACACACATTGCAGTACAACCTCCCTAGGGTTTGTTCATTTACAACCATATGGAACTGAATCAAGCTGTTGCCATCATAAATTCTATATTATGTAGTCTTGTCACATGACAGGTATGCATTTTTCCCAAGTTAAAATGCAAATATGGAATTTAAAGTGTCCCAGTGTTGGTCGGAAGTATATGTGGTTCATCAAGAAAAACCGCATCCAATGAGGAATTTCTTGTGAATTCAGACTACCCAAATTCTGTTTGACCTCTGCGCCGCAAAATGACAACAGGTTTGTCCCCCCCCCATTCCTGCCAGGCTATCGGAAACGCAAAGACAACTCGGAACGACAACAGCAGTCGCTTTGGGAAGTACATCGAGATCGGCTTCGACAACCGCTACCGAATCATCGGCGCCAACATGAGGACATATCTGCTAGAAAAGTCCAGAGTGGTCTTTCAGGTGAGTGCAGTAACAGATTGGCTATGTTTTATGGGTTTATTTTTCTCCCCTGCTTGTTTAAAGTGATACATGATTGGAAACTGTGGAAGTCAGTTTGGAGGCGCCAAATTTATCAACAAGATGTGTTTTGTTTGAATGGTGCTTTGAAGTGGAAGCATGAATGCCACAGTAAAATGCTATTCATTTATTTTTTTTCTCCATTCATCCTCATGGGGATATGTTGAGAATCAATTCAAGAATTATAAAGGTCTGAAATGAAAGTGGAGTTTAAAAAAAAAATCCGTATGTTGCAGTGCAAACTTCAAGAGCAATAATGAAGGTATTATTGAATTAATACATGTCGGACATTGTCAGTCAAGTTCCATACCCGTGTAAGGTAGTATGTTATCACTTTTCTGCTGGAGTAGGGTGATTATTATGCAAAATTTTTAGTTTGTAGAGTGAGATTATCTCCCAAAATATGTACTAAGGGGTGAAATATGTCGATGCCTAGGACGAGTTAATAAGAAACACATTGGTGTAATTCTCCGCAAGAATTCTATGCACGGATGCCAACATTAATCATGAATTTGTTTGGCCTTTTTGATGATATTGTCTTCCAGGCGGACGAAGAGAGGAATTATCATATCTTTTATCAGCTCTGCGCATCATCTCATCTGCCGGAGTTCAAAAACCTCAAACTGAGTACGTAACGCAAAATGCACACCTACTTGCGAGCCGTGGTTCAGTCCAGTAACATTTTAATGGATACTCTCCACTTTCCCCTCCGCATTTCCAAAAGTAGACGGGAAGGCGTTTTGAATCGCTTATCGCATTTCATGTCACGTTATCCGATGAAGTCACTGCTGCAGTCGCAACACATAACAGTCTGTTGTCCAACACGCTTTCATGCAGTGCACTCCCACTGTGGACCTGCACCTGCTCATCTTAGACATGGAGCGCACACGCGCACACACACACACACGCGCACACACACACACACACACACACACACACACACACACACACACACACACACTTAAAAAAAATAAAAAATAATAATAATAGCCTTACTCTTCTGTCCATTTGAAAAAAAATCTAAAGTTACCCTCGAGCAAAAAGGTTTGCTGACTCCTTGCACTGGGGATGCCATTGACTCACAGCTCCAACAGCCAACGTTCGCCCCCACGGCAACCTCACCACAGGCGTCCAAGTCTCCGGAGAGATTCATGTCAGCCTGACCGTTGACTACCACCTGTGTCACAGGCAGGGGAGATCTGCCGCTGAGACATATCCCATAATCCCATCTGCTTGTGAGAGGGAGGGTATCCCATGACCGGCAGCCGTGACGTCACCCCCCCGCACATAATCATCATCCTCACTGTGGATAAGGGCACGTCCTGAATGCGGCGTGACGTACTTTGTAGTGTGCGCGTGACAGGATGATGTCAGCGGCGTGTCGAGACATGCGGGACACACGTGGACGATTGGAACGGTGAAGAAGGAAATGTATTGTGAGAACGCATGAATCCTTTCTCATTAGAGGTGATTCATAACTTCACTGACAAAACTGGGGTTCAAAGAAACAAGGCAAAAATGTCATGATTTGGGGATTATATTAGATGAATGTTCAAGACAGTAGTCTTGAGGCTAAACAAAATTCTTTTAAAACTACAGTGTAATTCCCCGAAGCTTAATTGTTCGACAGGGCCATAATAACTGCAATCCACTTCCATTTTAACATTCTTGACTGCCATGCAAGTGTAAACATGCACGGGACTGCCACAGCCGAACCTCTAGTCACCTAGCTACTTAGGTAGCAATCAGGCCTGTCGAATTGCTAGTAGGATGCTTCATGACACATGACAAGCGTGAAGGTTGGCGGTCGGCGGTTGAAGAGGACTCCACCTTAACTTTGATAAGGACGACGTGTGTTTCGTGAAAAATGCTAAAAGCTTGTTTTGGGGGTCCGATTCAGTTAGCCGACGAACAAACAGTGTTGAAATCATGAGATGTGGATGAATATGTTGTCTCTGTGTGTGTGCGTGTGTCGCTATGTTACGGCTAGCTAAAGTCACAATGAACACACACACACACACACACACACACACACACACACACACACACACACACACCCACACGCCCACACACACACACACACACACACACACACACACACACACACACACACACACACACACACACGGCTGCCTATTTCCTCTCCTGCTGACTTGCTAGCTTGGTAAATAGAGTAGTTGTGAGTCATATCCGTGCCCCCGTTACCAGGCAACACTTCATGCCTTGATTTAAAGTGTTGGTATGTAAAGAATTATTTTTGCACAACTGATGCACTTTAGACAGGAAGATGAAAGAGTACAGCTGTCTGAAATCGGCTTCTCTCTGCTCCAGGTAACGCAAACGACTTCCTGTACACCCGGCAAGGTTGCAGCCCCATTATTGACGGGGTGGATGACACCAAGGAGCTGTGCACCACCCGACACGCTTTCTCCTTGCTCGGTAACTCATTATTTCAGTCTGTGCGGAATCGCGAACGGACTCAGTGCGGATGTCCGTTCACTATACCTTTGATGTAGACGCTATCCATCCATTCTCGACATCACCGGTCTTTGCGGGGTGATCTCGAGCCTATTCCTGCTGACTTTTGACATGAGGCGTGTTACTCTTTGGACTGGTCGCCAGTCGCTCACAGGGTACATGTAGGCAAACATTCACACTCACATTCAAACCGATGGACAACTTAAGAGTCTTCATTGAACTTGAGAGTCATGTTTTTGGCATGTGAGAAGAAGTCAGACTACGCACTGTCGCTTAAAATTTTGCATGACGTCTGTGTAAATGACTTAACTCCAACTGGGAGTAGCATTTAATGAATGCAAATGCTGTCACCCCCAGCCCCCCACCCCAACTTTTGGCCAGAGGTCCGCGCTCAAATGATTGACATCTAATAATAAGACTCAACCTTAATCCACCTCTATATGACGGTTCATCTATCGCTGTCCCGCTCTAGCGTGAATTTTTCTGTTGAGCATAACATTTGTGTTGAAACATGTTCGCAGTGTATTTGAAAAGTAATGTTTAAGTTTCAGTTATCAATTGGAGTGTGTGGGAGGGCTTAACGATGAAACAAATGATTACCTGTATTTTTTATTCTGTTATTTTCTGTACATTTTAAGGTGGCCGAAGCATTTTCCATTAAATTGATCTTTTTTTTTTTAAAGGGTTTTTATTTCATTTTTTTCAAATGCTTTCTATATTGTAGATTTTCAACCATCGCTGGTGGGTTTGGAACGTAACTCACGAGATGAACAGGGATCATCTTATCCTCATACCCAACATTATGTGAAGTCTCATTTGTGTTTCTTTCACAATTTACCTTCTTTACTGCAATGTTTTTTTTTTTTTTTTTTTTTTTTTTTTTTTTTTTTATTACTTTGGGTGATGCACTCTGTAAATTCCGCCCAGCCTGAGTTACTGTTGCGTTTCCGGTAGAATAACAAAATGTTTTCCCCTCGCAGGGATCAACGAATCCCATCAGATGGGATTGTTTCAAGTTCTGGCTGCTATTCTTCATCTGGGAAATGTGGAGATCAAAGACAAAGATTCCGATAGCAGCTTCATTCCTGTGAGGATATCTTTTGATGCATTCAGACTGTTTTTCTAACTTTTTCATGATATTAGTTCGCCAACTGATTTAGGAAAAATAATTCAATCGCATTAGCTATTCGAGCCACAGGAGGTTATCACGGGAATGATACACGATCTTGTCTCACTCTTCTTGCAGCCCAACAATCATCACTTGACCAAGTTCTGCGAGCTGGTGGGCGTGACCTACGAGGACATGGCTCAGTGGCTGTGCCATCGGAAGTTGAAGACGGCCTCCGAAACCTACATCAAGACCCTCCCCCGGCTGCAGGCCACCAACGCCCGCGACGCCCTGTCCAAGCATATCTACGCCAAGCTCTTCAACTGGATCGTGGAGCACGTCAACAAAGCGCTAGTCACCAATATCAAACAGCACTCCTTCATCGGCGTGCTCGACATTTACGGGTCCGACATCTCATCGACTGTTTATGATGTTGTGTTTTGTTTTTTTTTGCCCTATCCACTACCACCATGGACTTGAAATTCATTTTGCACAAAAAGTAAATGTCATTTAGAAATTATAGCGCGTTTTTGTTACCGTGACAACTCAGCTGACTCCCTTCATCTGGCAGGCAAATGTGCTGCCCGTGGAAGTAAAAGCGCGGAGACTGATAATTCAATCATTTTAACACATAGAGCTGATTCATCCACAACACTGTGTGTATGTGGCATATACTGTCGACACCATCATAATTTTCCAATCCATTATGATTGTGTGTCAGGGTAAAAACATGCAAACCCTGACTGCTTTATTTGAAAACAAGGAGTGATTTTTAAAATGCATGTTCTGTTTTTCTTCCAAGGTTTGAGACATTTGAAATCAACAGCTTCGAGCAGTTCTGTATCAACTATGCCAATGAGAAGCTGCAGCAGCAATTCAACATGGTGCGCAGAATTGTTTTGACATTTAAGTTTTATTTTATTTATTTATTTTTTTGGGACGAAAGCTGGCATCTAAATGTCCATTGTGCGTGATTGTGTGAGTGCAGCACGTGTTCAAGCTCGAGCAGGAGGAGTACATGAAGGAGCAGATCCCCTGGACTCTGATTGACTTCTACGACAATCAGCCCTGCATCAACCTCATCGAAGCCAAGATGGGCGTCCTGGACCTGCTGGATGAAGAGTGTAGGGTATGTTTTAGCACTGTGTACATATATACAAAAATCTCAAACAAAGAAATGTCCTAAGCCAAGTCATTTAGGTTGCTGCACTGGCCTGATTGATGCCTTGTCTTTCCTCCAGATGCCAAAAGGCTCGGATGATTCCTGGGCTCAGAAGTTGTACAACACCCACCTGAAGACGTGCTCCCTTTTTGAGAAGCCGCGCATGTCCAACCGCGCCTTCATCATCCAACATTTTGCCGATAAGGTGGGGCTATTTGCATCGCGCTGACTCATTTCAACCTTTTCAACTCCAATGTTCACCTCAGAACCTTTTTGTGGTTTGAAGAAGTCGTCTTTTTTGAATAAAGGTTCAGGAACAGATTGGCCGCAGCAGCAGTCTTGTGAGCTATTTTTAGAATAGCCGGAGGATTATTTTCTTTATTCTTATCTCAGTTCTCACACGCAAAAAAGGTTTTGAGCGTTTAGAGTGGCTGTTGAGATTCACTTTCGGTGCAACGCCACATTATCGTGTCCGGTTTTAGCCACCGCGCTGTAAGGTTACATATAAACCGATCAAGGACGAACACAGGTTTTCCCATGAGGTTCCCTGATCTCAAAATGGAGTGGCGCAGATAAGTGTGATGTGAAATGAGCAGTTTTTGAGTTTTTAGCCACATTTCCTGAAGCATCTAGTACAAAAAATATTTAAACCCTTTAAATGTAAGCAGCTTGTCAATGCAAATTGAAGCATTGAAACAAAAAAAGTATATTTAAGTTTATTATTAAATGTATTGATATCTATGAAGAAAACCACACTTCCACTGTAAAAATGATTAGAATTAAAAAAGTATTTGAATAGAAAATTATTGTCTAATTAATTAATGGTGTCTATGGGCAAAGCCACACTTTTTTCCATGTAAAAATAAATGTCAACAAGTATAATTTAAAAAGGATTCATTAATCAATCTCAGTAAAACCTCATCGATAGGTGATTGGGTGGATCGGCGGGGATTGCAGGTGAATAGTGAACTACAGTACTGTAGAGTATGATGTGGCACACAGTTAGAAATCCGGAATTTCACAGATACTGATGGACATCAGTCAACATTTGTTCGTATCCTCCTACCTCCAAAATCATCACTTTTGATTTTTGATTTACGTTTCTTGACACCAACTAAACTCTCTTGTACTCGTTCAGGTTGAATATCAATGTGAAGGTTTCCTGGAGAAGAACAAGGACACGGTGAATGAAGAACAGATCAAGGTGCTCAAGGCCAGCAAGGTAAGATGTACACACACAAAGATAAGTTTGACGTCTACTCGGCTTGGAGTGCCAGCGACCTCTACTGGCTTTATAGACAACTACATATGGGCAGTGCAGAAACTGCACCTCTGAACGAAGTGGTGATTTTTTTTTTACACATATTAAAAGAGTAACATGAAACCAAAAATACACATTGATGCTCATTTAATTTGCAAGTTGAGGGCTTACTGTATTTCAGCTGCAGAGGCCAGGCGTTAACTGAGGGAATCTTTAATTTATTCGATTTTTTTATGGTATTAAAAAATATCTTGGTGGACAGTTTTACAATTTGCGTCAGGTGAAAGTCAATTTTAAACCAAAACAATAAGGGATAATATGGAGAAATACAGCAAAACAAGGAAAATGAAATCAGACCGAGTGGTCCTATTCCGTCACATTGCTCCTGAAACATAATCATGCCCAAATGCAACATTGTGTACGATCAAAGTCAATGGAAACATGAATAGTCATTAGAGGCACAGCATGGCCTAAAATCAATTTCAAATCCCATTTTGATACTGCGCCGGGAAGTCCCTGCACTGAAGTTTGTGTGTGATACTGTTTAGGATGCCGCGTAGATTTTACTGTTTTGGTTAGCGACAAAGTTCAGATTGACTGAGCGGTCACTGTGTCGTGTTCATTTGTGGTCACCACCATCTATGAACTGATATCACTTAACGTTGGTAAAAAGGAAGACATCAATTTGCGTGAGGAATTCATCTGTTCGAGTTGGGGCACCCATCTGAGCAAAACAGGAGGAACTTTACATTGCACGTTTTCTGTGCGAGTCTGAGAACAAGATCAGTTTCTAATAACCTTGTCGGACTAAAAGCCTTTAAATCCTGACTGGTGTTTGCCCCCCCCCCCCCCCCCCCCCACACACACACACACACACACAGACACTGTGATGCAGTGTGTTGATCTTACAGCGACTCGCAGCTTTCGTGGGTCTCCTTCAGTCGTCAACAGATGAGGCCAAAATGGTTACCGTGTTTTGCCCCCCACACGTGCACGTGGTCTGCATCAGTGAGACTTGAACACTTGGGACTAAGCCTTAATGAGGTCTAAATGAGATTTGGTTTAATTAGGATTTAAGGTTCTCCGCCAAACTTATCCCAGCAATCTCACTGTGCGTGTGTGTGTGTACGTATTATTGGCTAGCATAATAATCGGATTTATTTGACACTTCGCACCTCATTGCCTACTCTTGTACAAGAGTTGCGGTTCTTTGACAAAGATGATACTAACGCGTGTTCTTAAAGTTTATACCACTTACTGTCTTTGTCCTGCTGAACCTTTGCTAGAACTCTTTTATTTGCTCTCCTGAGATTGTAGCAAGTGTACCGAAAAATGGTAAAGACCATGAATAAAGAAAGGTTAACTTTAATGTAGTACATAAATCAATCTTTCCTCAAATATTTGCTGTCCCTCGAACAGAATAAAAATGTGCCGTGCACTACATTAATTGCCGTGGAAATCTCATACTTGGGACAAATAACGCAATTCTAAATACTTTTTTTTTTTTAAACTCGTCGGTAAGTATAATTCCCACAGTTCATAGATTCTCTGAATCACAATCTTGAAATTTGTTGAGTCTTTCGAAATGTGCCGTGACACACTGAAAGGTCAGATGTTTTCGGATTGGTCAAAAGCTGATCTGTGTTATTCGTTCACGTGCACTTCATGTTTGCACGTGACATCCGCAGCATCTGCATTAAAGAAAATACACAAAATACGAGAGAAACGTTTGTGACAAATCATAATTGAATTCATCCAGAGAAATTCAATCATCGTCCCGTTCATTTTCATCAGCAATTTGCCTGTTTGTTTTTTATGTTTATTTTTTCCATCAAGAAACACGCGGGATGCAAATGATGACGTTTCATCTTAATGTCGCTGTGTTGTGCTTTCATTTTGTCTCCCATGTGTTGTCCATGTATGTTGGTTCTGTCTTCATCATGACAACCCTCCTCCCTCCCTCCCCACCCGTCTGCAGAAGGTAAAACAGCGACGTTCACGCAACGCCGATCTGCCTCTGGCTCTTGCTTTATCTTGTCTTTCACTCGCCGACTTATTCGCTCTAATAGCACCGGGTCACGGAGTTTGGTTTTTGTGCCGTCGGTTGCTGCATGGCGAGCACTCGAGGCATTCGCAGTTTAAGAATAAAGCACGTCACCAGGAAGTAGAGACATTGGGAGAGGTGTCTTTAGTTTGTCCTGATTTTTGACAATGGAAAGAGGAACACAGCACGGAAGAGGACATCTCAGTTCATATCTGCATGCCGTACTAAAAACGGATATACAGGCGCGTCTCCGTTTATCTAAATATCATGGAAAACTTCATTCATTCCAGTACGGTCGAAGGGAACCAAGCCCTTCCGCTCCCTCCCCACCCCTGCTAAAAAGGGGTTTAATTTTGCATGTCGAGGACACAAGATAGCAGCATATGACTTCAAAAAGAAAGTAAAAAGCATCAACAGCTTGCATTCGCACAATTCGCACAACCACGAAGCTATGGTCCATCATCGATTTCATCCAGTCATTAAACTATACAAGACAAGCAAACCACACGTTGACATGACAGTTATTGACAGCGTTAGCGAGTATATGAGCCTAAAACAACACAAAGAAGACGCATATCACACAGAGGCAAAGAAAGAGTGTTAAATTTACACTTTGGCATTTTCGCACAATAGGAGTGTTAAGTTGCCACTGCCGAACCTCGACCATCCGGAGACTCACTGTAGTTCAATTCAAAAAGTGAAACTCATTTTATATCGGTTCACTCCACACAGACGGAACTGGAGAATGGTTTTATTGTGTACAGTTTTGATTACGAAGGATTACAAGGAGCAAA
Source organism: Hippocampus comes (assembly GCF_001891065.2). Taxonomy (NCBI): domain Eukaryota; kingdom Metazoa; phylum Chordata; class Actinopteri; order Syngnathiformes; family Syngnathidae; genus Hippocampus; species Hippocampus comes. The sequence continues at coordinate 4,847,745 of NW_017805135.1, forward strand.
AACACAAAAATCAATCATCTCAAGACTTGAGAATATTACATAAGAATCCATCAAAAGGATCTTAAATATAGAAATTAGGTACCGGTAAGATTTTTTTTTTCTTATTTTAAATGGATGTGAATGTTATTTCACTTTTTGAATTACGGTTACTGAAATAAATGAATTTTTGAATGATATTCTTATTTATTGAGACGCGCCTGTACATTACAGTATACATGAAGCTTTCCATAACTTTTTTTACATGATGGTTTGGGGCTTTGTATAACAATCAACCTGACTGAACTGATGGAATGTTTTTTTTGTTTTGTTTTGTTTTTTTTAACAAAACTAATCTACAAATCTGTACTAAACATCCTAAAAGTCGGATCTGCACAACGGAAAGTCCTTAAATACAGTTTTGTAAACCCCTTCACAGTAAGTGCCAAGTATGACAATTAATTGACGTATTGCTGCACTGTTTGTGCACCAGGAGAACGTCAGATGTCACTCAATCTATTCCGGGAACTGTTTGTCTGAAATTTGATTTGTTCCAGAGTGAAACTGTTTCCATCCTAAAACCAGGTCAGATTAAGACCCTTAACTGCCATCCATTGGAAAAGAGGCATTGGTGCACCTTCGACCGGTTGTCATTCAGAGCACATATAGACAAAAAAAAAAAAGAAAAAAAAATTACATTCACACGTTTCACACCTATGAGAAATCAAATGAAATTCATTCATAATTCAGAGAACGCAGAGTAGTATTCCGTGGTGCGGAATGTGCCTGGAAGGCAAATGTCTTTCTGTTCTTCTTTGACATTACAATATTGACTGAGCAGCCAGGATGTAGACATGGTAGCTCGCTAAGCTATCGCTAATTTCCTTTTCCAGTTCTGTGGTTGTCATCAACCACACATTTCCTCTTTGCCATCACGGGTGGCATTCCATGGTCACAATAACAACAACAAAAAAAGCCAAAGAAAAAGCAAACCATACTTTGTGGACTAAAGATAATTCCGTAAAATGTTCCAACCTATACGACGTCAAGGTTTAAAATGTTCAAGGTTTCACTGCACATCTCCAGCATGAAATCCACCGTAAATCCCGATCGGCGTTATGATTGTATTTGGACTGCTCTACCCAGTTTGACCTGCTGGTGGAGCTGTTCCAGGATGAGGGGAAAGTCACCAGCCCGACGGGTCAGGCCCCCGGGACGGGAGGCAGGACCCGTCTCAGCGTCAAACCTGACAAGAACCGCGACAACAGCAGCAAGGAGCACAAGAAGACCGTCGGCTGCCAGGTTTGATATTTGCCGTCTTCCACACATTCCCGACTTGCGTCACAATCGTGCGACAATACGGCTTCTCCTTTCTTGTAGTTCCGTAACTCCCTTCAAATGCTCATGGAAACCTTGAACGCCACCACTCCGCACTACGTCCGCTGTATCAAACCCAATGACTTTAAGCTGGCTTTCTCGTGAGTTGCCTGCTTGAACATCAGTAAAATACTACAAAGAAAGCCATTTTTTTTAAATGTTCTTTTCTTGTTTCTGTAAAATCTGTGAATTGTGTTGACTGGCAGGTTTGACCCAAAACGTGCGGTGCAGCAGCTGAGAGCTTGTGGCGTCCTGGAGACGATCCGCATCTCTGCTGCCGGTTTCCCGTCCAGGTACCGAAAAGATTTCTGCAAACTTCCTTACTTGACAGGCCTATGCTATTTAATGCCAAAATGGATTGCAACTATGAGTTGGCGCATTCACGAAGCATGACATCTGTGGGGAGTTGAGCTCCGTTCACGTTATGGCACAACTTCTGAAGGTGGCTATATTCTGCTCATTAGAATGCTGGCGTGAAAGCAGACAATTCCGCAAAACTCCATCCCACAAAAATATTTGGGAAAAATAACGATTAATTGAATAATTTGACTCTCCAGATTACCAAATAAAGTGCCTGTCCGTCACTGGTTGTTTTTTACAAATTAGCTTTAAAATTATTTTTGAAATGACATTTAACCCATAAAAGAAAAAAAGGAAATGAATACAAACAACAGTCATGGGTCGCGAATGGTGTGGTGCTATGCTCACTTGACTTCGGTGCATGCAGCATATGAATGTACTGTACTTGAAAAGTTAAAAAAAAAAAAAAAAATCTGTCCATGATTTACAAAAACAAGTTCAAACAGGCTGTATGTCTAGCTGCAAGTGTCATTGAAGAATGAGCAATTGTATTGCATGTTTGAAATATTGTTTGTTTTTTTAATGATTATTTTGCATACCATTTGAAAGAGCTTGTTTGCTGATTCTGCGTGTGTGCACACTTCAGATGGACATACCAGGAGTTCTTCAGCCGGTACAGAGTGCTCATGAAGCAGAAAGATGTTCTCTCTGACAAGAAGTTGACATGCAGAAACGTTCTGGAGAAGCTCGTGGAGGTCCGCCTTGCAAACTTTCCCTCTTCTCAAAGCGTCCATCTCTCCGTGATGTTTCATGCTCCCTTCTTCTTCCAGGATCAGGATAAGTATCAGTTTGGCAAGACCAAGATCTTCTTCCGGGCCGGCCAGGTGGCCTACCTGGAAAAGCTGAGAGCCGACAAGCTGCGCGCCGCCTGCATCCGCATTCAGAAAACCATCCGCTGCTGGCTGGCGCGCAAGAAGTACCTACGCATGCGCGACGCGGCCATCACCATCCAGAGGTTCACCAGAGGATACCAGGCTCGCTGGTGGGTCACTCACACGTGATCTTTATACAACTTGGAATATTTCCGTCATTGTCTCATCTCCAATCGGGCCTCTCTCATCTCCAGCTTGGCAAAGTTCATGCGTCGCACGCAGGCCGCCATCATCATCCAGAAGTACCAGAAGATGTACGTGGCGAGGAAACGTTACCGGCAGAAGCAGGCGGCTGCCCTGGCCATCCAGACTATCCTCAGAGCTTACATGGCCCGCCAGAAGTACCAAGCGGTAAAGCACGCGCATACAACAACACACATGATCGGTCTTCTACAGTGTTGTCAAAAAGTACGTTTCACCTTGCCGATTTCTCATTCCTGATTTTGTTTTCAATGTTATAACAGCGCATTCAATTAGATTTAAATCTAGACTCGGTCACTTCAAAACCTTCATTTTAAATTTGATTTTGACATATATTACTTTTTCAAAACGTTGGGCCTGATAGGGAGATTTATTTCAAAATCATCATCTACAAACGGCGCGGATGTAACTTGGAACTGCATGGATACAACTAGATGCACATAAGACTTCAGAGTGACAGTGACAACTGCTTTTGATATCAAGGGCCAGAGATTTATTGTTTAATAGGTTCTTAGCACATTTTCCACTAGTTATCCCCAAAAAATGGCGCACGCAACCATAACCGGTATGCTTATGCACCATGATAGCAAGTGAAGAAAAATATTGCGGCAACCGTGTACACTTTTCACACAGCAAAAGAGCATCCAACAATCGGAATAGGGACAGGAGACGTGGTGTCAGGTGGTAAGGCTTAGCATAGAGCTGATGCCAAATAGTTCAACATCAATTTCATCTAGCGACAGCACTTTCTCCCAAGCCTTGCCTCAGTCATTTGAAGGTTCACTGGCTACCTTAAGGCAGGCCTGTACAAAACTAGAACCATGCGGGTACTGCAAAATTGAGTGGTTTTTTTTCTTTTTTCTCTTTCACCCCATGTGCCGCCATCTGTAGCTTCTTCGCCAGCACAAGGCGGTGATCATCCAGAAGCACGCCCGCGGCTTGCTGGCTCGACGCTGGTACAAGCGCTGCCTGAGCTCCATTGTGTACCTGCAGTGCTGCATCCGCAGGATGAGGGCCAGGCGCGAGCTGAAGAAGCTGAAGATCGAAGCCCGCTCGGTGGAGCACTTCAAGAAGCTCAACAAGGGCATGGAGAACAAGATCATGCAGCTCCAGAGGAAGATCGACGAGCAGGTCGGGGGTCGTCGCATCATCCCGGCTTTGTGTGTGTGTTTTGTTGTCGGGTCTGACTTTTAGTGACCCGCCATCAGAGCAAGGAGAACAAGTCGGTCAACGAAAGACTCGCAGGCTTGGAGAACACCTACGCCACGGAGAGCGAGCGGCTCCGCGGGGAGCTGGGTCGCCTGCGAGGCGTGGAGGAGGACGCCAGGAGCAAAGGCAACCAGGTCAACTGTCTCCTGGAGGAGCTGGAGAAGCTGAAGAAGGAGCTGAGCACCACCCAGCAGGAGAAGAAGACCATCGAGGACTGGGCGCAGTCGTACAAGGGCCAAATGGAGAAAGTACGTTCGCATTTGGTGACTTTCTTTCCTCCTTTTTACTCGTCCTGCTTGTCAAACACGAGTTGTTTGTGTCTCGAGTTCCCCCACTCGCCGCTTCCTCATTGTGTGAATCGTAACCATTTTTGGAGAAAAATTCAGTTTCAACGATGGTGAAAATAATCATTTTTTGTGGCCCCGGTATGCATACCCTGAAAGTGACATTGAGTTGAACCCAAAGAGTGTACATCAAACTAGTTGCCCTTTTCATTAATTGATAACCAAGAGGAAGAAGCGACTCAAACTTTAATATCAAATACATTTTGAGCAGATTAGTCAATTCATCGATAGAATAATCAATCATGAAAAAAGTTTTACCTGTACATTCAGAACTTTTTTTTTTTTTTTTTGGTCAATAGACTTGAGTAAAATGATCCCTTTACTACCCCCCCCCCCACTACAATCCTGTGAGGTTACATGACAACATACATGTTTTACTACTGCACCCAAGGCAAACATTTTTTCCTTCAATTTAGCCGGCTCCGAGAAGCAGGGGGCATTGGGCGCCGAGTTGCCCCCATGCAGGTGAGCACACAGTATTGTGCTTGTGTTTTAGCATCCTAACTCCAGTCAGGTGCAACAATTATTGGGCCATCGTACGCAATTCTGATCTTCTTGGGTCTAAACAGCACCACAATGGATCGGCCGTAAAGCAAACAAGATGTGATTGAACTGCAGACTTTCAGCTTTTGCGTGAGAGTATTGACATCCAAATCACTCGAACGGTGTAGGAATTACAATAATTTGTATATGTGACTCCCATTTTCTTGGTGGTGATCTAAGCAAGATTTCTAATCAAATTCATTGTGGTGGTCTTTCGGACCAAAACGATGAGAATTGTGCCAGTGTCCCAACGACATATGGACCTTGACTGTATGGAAAGAATTTCTTATGCTTTAGTGTTTCAGTTAGGATTCCTCCATGTGGTGACAAAGAGCTGTAGCCTAGTCAAGTAGGACCTTTAAGTAGAAATACGAATAATTGCTTGTAGCCGAGTCTTTTTTTGGGCCTTCATGGCTTCGCGGAGCAGATTCAGCTGTTTCAGAGAAAGAAACAAATGATGATGTTTCATAACAGGATTTCTTCATATCAATTCATCCATTTTGGAATATTTAAATTTTCACGAGATTGCGTATTTATTTATTCGTCTAATTTACGTACTTAGAATTGAAGTTCACAGGAATGAATTTTTACTAGAAAATACAGGGTTCCCACAGGTCATTAAAGTTTATAAAAATCCATAAAAAAAGAAGTAAAATTATGTTAATTGTTAATTTTCAGGTAAAGCTTCTAAAATCAATAAAATCATTACAAATTTATTTTTATTCGAAAATAAATTGAAGTTTTATATTTTCTAAATTTAAATTTTTCTTAGTGTACTTTATTTGCGAATGAATTCAAGTTTTTTGAAAATTGGACATACAGTATGTCAAATAAAGGGTTAGCTGATTGCCCCTAAAAATAAAGATGTGCCCTTCCTTTGGCAGCAATAATTTGAACACCAGCTCAGTGACATGTGGCTTTCTGTTTAGCCCGCATATTGCTTAGTGGGCATTAAATCCACCGTGAAGCCCTTGCTGAATGGAGAAAAGGTCCTCAAAAATGGCTAAATTAGCCCTCAAAGGTCCTTAAAGGGTCCATAAATAAAAAGCAAGTGGAAGAGTGGGAACCCTGAAACAAGATCATTTTCCCAACATTATCACTCATCATGTAGTATGTCATTACAGAATATGAGGATGTTTAAAATATTTCAGTTTAAAGTTTTAAAATGGTTCGAGCAAATTAAAATAGGTTTTTACTTCAGTAACTTTAGTCATGTGAAACTGACATGGAAAACTCATGGCTCACCCTGTTTTTCTCATTAGCTTTCTTGGCCTTAACCAAATATGGCCAAGATCTAATTTCTGGATCTTTTGCGTGTTAGATGGTATCAGAACTGAAGGACCAGAACGGCTTGCTGAAGAAAGAGAAAGACGACTTGAACAGGTTGATTCAGGAACAGAATCAGCAGATGACAGGTGAGATTTCGATGTTTTGCAACATACGGCCCGAGTGCCATAGGCGGGTCCCGGGAGCATTTAACTCGGGTTTTTGTTTTTTTTTTTTGTATTTCGTTACTTCCCAACCACGAAAGAAGTCTTGTCACTTAAATGTTGTCCCTCGTACGTGTTTTACTTGTCACAGAGAAAATGGCACGTGCGATTGCAGCGGAGACTCAACAGCTGGAGACCGATCTCAACGAGGAGCGCTCTCGCTACCAGAATCTCCTGACCGAACACCTTCGCCTCGAGGAGAAATACGACGACCTCAAAGAGGTGCGTGACACTTTTTTTTTTTCTCCTCGCCACCCCAGCTCACTTTGACTTCCATTTGTTTTCAGCACATTTCCAAGACTGGCCACAGGAGAACGGATTCCACCCACAGCAGCAACGAGTCAGAGTACACCTACAAGTCAGAGTTCGCCGAATCGGAAGAAGGTTCCCTTGCCGCAGAAGTACGTCATTTGTTCTTCCGAGATTGACTTGCCGCATTTCTCGACTCTCGTCAATATGTCAATGGAAGTTCACATTTTAATGGCTTTTCTCTGCAGGATTTGACTCGAGGAATGGATACCTCGCTCACGCTCAAGCTGCAGAAGCGACTCACAGAGCTGGAGCAAGAAAAGCAGTCGCTGCGCAATGAGCTGGAGAACAAAGAGGAGCAGTTTCAGAGGGCCCGAGCCAGGGTACACGTACATACTTAACACGTTACACAGTTAATAGAACTCAATCAATCATTAAAGGTCTTCCTTGGCTCCTTATTTTAGGATGAATCCGAGTTCAAAAAGGCGCGTGGGGCAGAGTTGGAGTACGAGTCCCTCAAGGTGAGTTGTTCAAAGCTTTATCTGTGCACTTTTTTTTTTTTTTTTACGGTAAGCAAAAGTCTCACACTCTGGCCTTGGCCTTCTTAGCGTCAGGAACTGGAGTCGGAGAACAAGAAGCTGAAGCACGACCTGGCCGAGATGAGGAAAAGCCTGCTGGGCGGCGCCGCATCGAGCGCCGGCGCACCGGGCTCTCCGGCCTACAAGGTTCTCCTGGATCAGCTCAACTCCTCCTGCGAGGAGCTGGAGGTGCGCAAGGAGGAGGTGCTGATTCTGCGCTCGCAGCTGGTCAGCCAAAAAGAAGCCATGCAGCACAAGGTAGACATGTCCACTTGATTTGAGTCTGCCACTTCATGTTTACGTGTGCCGTACTAACGCGTACTCACCCGTGTCGGCTGTTTGTCCGATCATTTCGTCCATCCTCTCGGCCACTTGATTAGGTACACCTGCGCAAGACGAATGACAATTTATTGTGGTTTCGGTTTGAAGTCGAACCGCTGTCAAGTTGAACGCTTATATTCCACACGTAGTGTACGCAAATATTGATGAGTATAAAATATGGATGAATCATAAAACATTTGTTAATGTCAGTGTAATGGATTGACATCTTCACACGTATTTTTTTTTCAAGTTCTGTGGCGTGGATGCTTTAATCCCCAAATTCAGACGTACGCATCGTTAAATAATAAAAATGTAGTTAATCAAAAACTAATACCATTACGTAAAATACGAATTCAACATATACGTCATTTATTACAGAACCATTATAATAATAACTCGTTTTATTTTCATAACATGAACACATTTTCCATAAATATCTGAACAAACGCGCAGTTAAGTTTCGTGTGAACATAATCTACATTACGTTTGTATGTAAATAAATAGAAAATCAAATCAACATGAAGACATCTTATAATGAATGCATTTGCCAACCACAACAATCTTATTGGCTTGTGAAGGTGTACTTCATGTATGTTTGGCTTCGGTATGACGTTGAACATATTCCTCATGTCCGTGAACCTGCTCATGAGCTCTCGTGTGTTTTGAATGTTTTTGGTTGCGCCCTCAGTGTCTAACGCTCCTGTCTCTACCTTCTCTCCTCCATCCACGCTTTTCTACAGGATGAGAAGGTATTGTTTCAACCACCGCTTGTCTTGCACGAATGTCAACATCACAAGATGTTACTTTATGTTATGTACAAAAGCCACGTTTACACAATGGTGCTGCTATAAATCTTGAGGAATGCAATTTTGAGACGAGTAATTATCCCCTTTCAATGTGACAACAGACCATTTCTCAATATTGCTTCTCTCTTGTCCGTTTTAGGAGACGATGACAGAAGTGGCCGTCCACGTGGAGGACATTTCCAAACTGAAGGACGCTGATGAACTCAAACAAGCCTACATCGGCCTCAAAGACACAAACAGGTACTGCCCCCCCCCCCCCCGCCTCTTTTTTCAGCATTGGATTCTTCCAACCCTCCATATCATTCGTTCAGTCACTGACGACTGAATGCCAACTTGTCCCGTGCAGATCTCCCAGGTTTGCATGTAAGCGGCTGGAAGTCAGACATCTGCTAAGTAGGCTCAGGTAACAGATGAGGTGGTCCATGCATCGTGGTCGGCGAGCATCCATGGCCACGCGGAAACAGTGACTCATACTCACTGATTCCACACTATCAAGATTTTTTTTTCTGGCCATCCTTAACAGCATGTCCGAATAGAGTTTACCGAGGTTGTTGTCTTCCTTCCCGCTTCCAAATAGCATTTTTAAGCACTTTATGAAGGCAGTGACACATCTGGTCATTGATGTGGACGTCCTCATACAAAACGTGCAGCTGGTTGAGCGCAATAGGAGTTGTCAGCCTCACTGTCAAGGAATGTGTTCTGCATGAGCCCCTTCTTATTTCTACTTTGCGAAAAGGTGGACAGCGCAATTTGATTCATTAAAGCCAAATCCGAACAATAGACCTGCATCTCGAATAAAATCCAATTCAAGAGCGATATAAAAAAATATATATATATGCATATATATTTATCCAATGATATTCTAGTGAGCTTGGTTCGCAAGGGAGCAAATCCCATCAAAGCTAAGCAGTATTACTTTTAGTATAGGAAGTATTTTTGGGACAGATTTTGTTTTGGACCGGATTTGATTTTGCAGGGGTACCTAATAGTGTGTCTGTTAAGTGGATTGAACCACTATGTGTCCCCCCCCCCCTTTTGTTTTTTTCATTCACCATCCATCATCCTGTTTGTCATAACCATATTTTTACACAGTGGGCCTGTGCTTAAAACATGCAACAGTGTGCTTCTCCCCATTTCTTTCTCTCAATTTGGTTTGTCTTTTTTTTTCTTTTAGTCACATTCAAACTAACAATTTCAACACAAACAATCTGCGTCAAGGGGACGTTCATACTGACATAATCTCTGTATAACAATATGAAATAATTTTCTCAAATAAGCACCTCACCTTAGCGCCTCCTTTTTCCTTCCTCAAGAGGAATTTAAGTTGTATATTTACAAATGAAAAATACAAATACCTAAATAAACAAAGCAATAAAAATACTAATAAAAATAATATCTTCATCTTTGCTAAATGTTATTGATTCAAAGAATTATTTTTCGAACTCATGTAAAGAAAGGCAAGTTTAAAATGTTTGAGGTTTACTGTGCGAGGATACTGATCTCATGCATTATTTTCAAAATGCATTAAAACTATAATGCCGATGTACTTCCAATAAAATAATGGAGAATAAACACATTTCATTGTAATTATCTTAATGCATTTTTAATATATTAATATATATATATATATATATATATATTATGCTATAAAATTGTGCATTGTGCTCTCTGTTATTTCTTCTGATAAATTCCTCCGCATTTGAGGGAACCGAACTGACCTAATCATGCAACACAGACAACATTGTATGTGATTCCTGGCCTTTAAGATGAAGTCAATGCGCCACAGTCACACCAGTAAATCGTAATTGCAATGTCCATTAACCTCACCCTCCCTGCATGCTTTCATCATGTTCATTTCATGTTCCCTTTTATTTTTGTTTGTTTTTTTGTTGTTCCTTGTGTGTTGTGTGTCGGTCAGATCGACTGCTCCAGACTTCCAAAAGCTGAATGAAGACGGGGAGCTGTGGCTGGTTAATGAGGGCTTAAAGGAGACCGTCAGGTGTAACTGTGTGACCTTTCTGCATTCTACTGAACACTCGGGGATAGCATAGCTAGATCACTTGCCATCACCCTTTTAGATCTTCTTCGTATAAATATGACAACGCCATATTCTTGCTCACGGATGGCGGTCAGTGAGTGTTTGTATTGCAAATGATATTTCCTATGAACTTCTGAATGAAAGCCAAATGCAGTTGAGTTGAGTTGAGCGTGCACGCGTATCCGCGTGTTTGAATGAGTCTGCGCGTGACCGTGTTTGTGTGATTATTTGGCACTGATTTGGTCCATTATTGAGGAGAAGTACTCAATAAGGAGGAAGTTGATGTGTCATTTCTAAAAACTAGCATTTGATTTGTGCAGAATATCAGGTGATGACTGAAAAAAGTCCCTCTGAAGTCATCTTGAACTGGTTTTGCTTCTCTCGTCACACTTGGAGTCTAATTGGTCTTCTCTCATCCCTGTTGTGTTGTTTCCCGCTTAAACATCCCTACACCTCCATCTTGCCTCACATCATCTTCCCGCTCTCCATTCCTGCGTCTCGTCTCCCACCGCCCTCCTGCCCGTCAGGCTCCTGGAGCACCAGCTGCAGACCCAGCGACGGAGTTACGACAGCGAGGTGGAATCACTGCGCGGCGAGCTGCAGAACGTCAAGGAGGAAAACAACCGGCAGCAGCAGCTCCTGGCACAGAACCTCCAGCTGCCTCCAGAGGCCCGCATCGAAGCCAGTCTGCAGCATGAGATCACCCGGCTCACCAACGAGAACCTGGTAGGCTGTCAAGTCGATTTTATTTAGAGAGCGCCGGTTTACAGCAGACGTTATCACAAGGCTCTTAAAACATTGAGCGGGTCATGAACGGCATGACTCATACTTTCGACGTAAACGGCATAAAGAAACCAACCGAGCCCCACGCGAGTGAGCATTTTGTAAAGGAGGCAAGGATAAACCCCCTCTCAGGAATAAATGCGAAACATAACCCAGAAGAATAGAGAGAGAGAAACCAGGCTCGAGGGTTTGAGGAATGAGAGAACGGATGGACACAACAACAGCCATAGCAAGAGCAGGACTCGACCCAAGATGACGGCAACAATGATCCCATATGTTCTTTACCACCGCTAACAACAGGTGGATAAAGGTGAAGGTTCAATTGCACCTCCGTGGGTTCCACCTCCATAAGTGCGAAGCACCAGCCACAGGAGAGAGAATAATTAGCATGGGGTTGGGCTAGGACTCAAGTGTACCTCAAAGATAAACACTGTGGATTTAACCACCTTTATTATTATTATTATTATTATTATTATTGTTATTATTATATGTCCATCCATCCATTAGTTAAACCATTATTGTTATCATGTTTTATGAACCTCTGAATGAAAGCCAATCATCAGGATTTACGTTTTTTATGAATTGGGTGTCAGGCAACACACAAATCAAAATGCTCCTTTCACAGTATGAAAATATTTTTTAAAAAAAAGAAATTGTACATTACTTTTCATCCAAATACAGCCTTCAGCTTTCTAAAAACAGAACATATGTTCTCCTTTGGCTTTAATAATTGATGACTATTTTAACTTCTCAAATGTTGACGTAATCTATGAAAACACAAATTCATGCAAATAAATAAATAAATTTTGATCCAAAATGAGACCACAAATTGTCTTCAAAAAGTAAATGATTGAGCATTCAAAGAAATCGCAGTAAAATGTTATGTTATGTGACAAAACGTACACTTCGCCAGTCCTATTTTTTCTTGGTGTTGCGCACTTGATAAAAGCCTGCATAAGTTAAAAAAAAAAAAAAGGTTCCCAAAAGAGGGCCGTCTCAAACGCACACGCGCACTCTGTGACGTGTGGATGGTGTCACCTGACAGGAGCTGGCGGCCAATGACCCCACAGCATCCCGAGAGGCGCGAGTCATCATTTTACGCCGGATGGTTGTATGTACAGACTGCGTGTGTGTTTTCTATGTATTCTGCACGAGGGTTTGAACTAACAGCTGTTTTGTTTTTTTCCTCCAAAAGGCTGAATGTGTCTAACGCTATTTACCGCAATTGCCTTAATTCACAATGGAGCAACTATGCACCTTTTTTTCTTCTCCTTTAACTGCCAACAAGTCCCGCTAAAATGTTTTTCCTTCCCAATCAGCCGAGCAGCTCTCGTTTTCATCTGAGAGCAAACGACTTTTTGCTTTGTCTTTGGCTTGTTTGTCTCGAAGGAAATGTTTGGATTCTGCTCCCTCTGAATTCATGACTAGACCGGATTTTGATTTTCATGAAACTTGCTCTACTTGTTGATCGAGATGGCACAACACAAAAACTCAAATTTTACATCATGTGAGAGATTACATTTCATGAAAAAAATGTCAGGTCATCTGATCCTTGAGGTCAATTTTAAGGTCAAATTATTGGTCAAAAGGTGAAATTGCTAAAATACACACCAATCCTTGAAATGATTGCAGATTTGTAGTTCTTGTTGAATTCCCTTTGCAACAACGCTTGTCTTCTGACGATTTGACCCAGTAGTTCCTGAGATATAACAGTGCCATCTCCTTCAAATCAAAATCCGCTTGGCTACATTTTTCCGATTTTTGGACTGATTAAGCATGAAATGACCCTTGCGGTTTTTCCTCACCTGCTTTGTGTCTGCTTCTCCCTTCCATCACCTGACAGGATCTCATGGAGCAGCTGGAGAAGCAGGACCGAACCATCCGCAAGCTCAAGAAGCAGCTGAAGGTTTACTCCAAGAGGATCGGCGAGATGGGAGGTAGGATGCAACCCCATCACTGAGAACGTCAAAACTGACATTTTTCCAAATTTGGAGGTCGTGCTGGGCAAGATGAAAACAATCTTCTAACACGATATAGGCCATTTTCTATCACAATAACAATATACCATGATACATTTTCAGTTATTAAAAAAAAAAAAAAAAAAAATTACACCACACTAGTGATGGGCAAATGAAGCTTCAAATTAGTTTCATGAAGTAGTGTTGCTATATAAAATCATCCAATGTAAACAGAAGCTAAGTAGCAATTTTCAAATTGCAAAAGCTGCAATTTATGACATTTTCCAAAAAGATTTCAGTCCATTGGTAGGCTTTATTTTTTTACGTTTAAATGTAGGGAAAGATGACGTATTTATTTATAGAGTATCTCGATACAGTAAGTTTAAGAGGTGCACTCCACATTTCATGTTTCATGAAACATAAAAAGTTGATGTGATGAAGCCACAGATTTGTTTGCATTATTAACCTAATCTGCTTCATTTTCTGATTGACATTTACAACACACTTGTGTGATAGATTAATTTATTGCTTGTGGTTGTTAAAAAAATACATGGGAAGAGGACCTTGAAAAAAAAAAAAAGTTGCATGTTAACTTGCAATCGGAACTTGCGTGCGTTGCAGCCGGTCAAGCGGAGGGTCAGACGTCGCCGGGACAGACGGTGGACGAGCCCATCCGCCCAGTCAACATTCCTCGCCGGGAAAAAGACTTCCAGGGTATGCTGGAGTACAAGAAGGAGGACGAGCTAAAACTGGTCAAGAACTTGATCCTCGGTGAGTTTGACGTTGCTTCTGACAGACAGACCTCAGCTAGCGCAAATATCTCCGTTTATTCTCACATAATCCAAATCCGTGTTTTTGCTTTGACTGCTCACCCTGTACAAATTGACCTCGTAACAAAAACCACTTTGTTTCTTGCGTACAGAGCTAAAACCTCGCGGCGTGGCCGTCAACCTGATCCCGGGTCTCCCCGCCTACATCCTTTTTATGTGTCTTCGCCATGCCGATTATGTCAATGATGACCAGAAGGTGCGCACGCTGCTCACCTCAACCATCAACAGCATCAAAAAGATCCTTAAGGTTTGATTTGCGATTCAAGTAATTTGACTCACAAGTGTGGTCATGGAATTAATTGAACTTGTAAGTCAAGGTAGCAATGTCTTACGTCTTTTTGAAAGAAGTTGTTGTGTGTTTCACTTCTTCCCGTCAGAAACGAGGAGATGACTTTGAGACGGTCTCGTTCTGGCTGGCCAACACCTGCCGCTTCCTGCATTGCCTCAAGCAGTACAGTGGAGATGATGTAAAAAGTCCCTTTACACTCTCTCAGTACAAAAAAAAAATTCTTCCAAAAATACCCCAAATAATCGATGAATCATTTGTGTCAAAAGTGCAAAAAACAACCTAAAACAACATAAATACAAATAATTCTGTCTAAATGTCTTGTGTTGCATGCAAAATACAACACATGCTAAATACACACGAATGCTGTTGTCCTTAAAATATGTTAGATTAAAACAGTACATATTTTTTATGCACCGTGTGTCAAAGTTTTTAAATGTAATTTTTAAAAATTTTATTTATTCCGTTATTAATTCATATCAGAATTGAAGTGCCCATGATAAATAATAAAAACCCCAGCATGATAAAATCAGAAACTGATTTGAAGTCTTATGAGGAAGGCGGGATGAAATAATCTTTTCATTATTCTTCTCTAAAAAAAAAAAAATAAATGTTTTTTCCTGCTAGGTCTTCATGAAGCATAACACTTCCCGGCAGAACGAGCACTGTCTGTCCAACTTCGACCTGACTGAGTACAGATCGGTGATCAGCGACCTGGCCATCCAGATCTACCAGCAGCTCATCAAATGCATGGAGAACACACTTCAGCCCATGATAGGTGCGCATATGCCAAATAAGCGTCCGCTTAGGGCCCCAGTAGATCAATTATTTCAAATCGAGTCATATACAGTATTCTTCTTTTGTCAATTTTTTTTCCTTGTGTTTTTGAGCCCAGTTTTTGCAGCGTAGTAGTCAGTGTATGAATGATCAATCATAAATTTTATTGGCATAAGTAGATTAAGTAGATTTTTTGCTTCAGTGTCCGGCATGCTGGAGCACGAGACCATCCAGGGGGTGTCGGGCGTGAAGCCGACGGGCCTGCGCAAGCGGACCTCCAGCATCGCCGACGAGGGCACGTACACGCTGGACTCCATCCTGCGCCAGCTCAATGCCTTCCACTCCACCATGTGCCAGCACGGCACCGACCCCGAGCTCATCAAGCAGGTGGTCAAGCAGCAGTTCTACGTCATCGGCGCCGTCACCCTCAACAACCTGCTGCTGCGCAAGGACATGTGCTCCTGGAGCAAAGGCATGCAGATCAGGTAGAGAGCATCTCTCAATGTTTGGCCACAATGTAGAGATGGAGGATGTTGACGTTGCGCATGTGTCTCAGGTACAATGTGAGCCAACTGGAGGAGTGGTTGCGTGACAAAGGTTTGATGAATTGTGGAGCCAAGGAGACTCTGGAGCCTCTCATCCAAGCCGCTCAGCTGTTGCAGGTCAAGAAGAAGACGGATGAGGACGCCGAAGCCATCTGCTCCATGTGCCTGGCCCTCACCACCGCACAGGTACACAACCAGACCGCCAAAGATTGGGCCGCGTTGGAGTACTGAGAGTCTCTCATCTCTGCGATTGATTAAGAATCGCTCTTGCCTTTGGCTGGTTCACAATACAGCAGTGGGGCTTCATACTAAATCGATCAGATGACGTCGTATCACCTCAGTTTTAGCGTATTGTATCGTCCTGTTGCTTTGTCACTTAAGTTTCATCGGACTAAACATTTTGTGTGTGTTTCCTTCAGATTGTGAAGGTCCTGAACCTCTACACCCCAGTCAATGAGTTTGAAGAGAGGGTGTCAGTTTCATTCATCCGAACCATACAGGTGATGAGCAATACAGCTTTCTATGTTATGTTGTTATATGTCACAACCTCACTTCGGGGCCCGAAGGTCCAGCCACTTTTACAATAACTGGGACCAAGCCCTGCCGCCAATAGCAAAAATCTGTGGCTACTTGTTGCTCCAGCTAAAATATGTTTGTGAATGTCAGTAGATGCCTCCCCGTTCCCCCAAACTCAATTGGACTGTTCGAGCATGAGTTGCATTCAAGGACTGCCAAAAAAACAGGACATTTAAAAGACAAATGAAAAAACATCAATGAATCGAACTGAACAACACTACACTACCACAAAGATTCCACTAGATAGCGCCACGGTAAGACTTTTCTATGGCCGAAGCACAAACACAGTCAATCTTTCAGTGGTTACCAAAGGAGAGGTTCAAATAAAAATTCAGCAAATTCCCCAATGCCAACTCATGACACGGAGATCCACTCTATGAGAGGCTGACGTTTTTTCGGGAGTGGGTATTTGAACATTCTACCATCATTATATGACTGAGTGAGGGGAAACGGTATGGAAAATGGATGAATAGATGTATATTAAGTAATTATATATTGTTTTGAAATAAAAGGTTGCAATCAAGCCAACTCCATATTATTTTTAAAATAGCTTCTCAAATGACTTTATTGTGTGTCATTTAATATTAATGAACTAACATCTAAACTTTTGAGTATTAAATTACACTTACTATAAAAAAAAAAAAAAATTAAAAAACACTGGAAAAAGATTTTCTCCTATCCTCATGATCATTTTATATACGATATGTTTTCTACGCAAAAAAATTAAATCTCATATGTTGGATTTTTTTTTTTTTTCATTTTTGAAGCTTTGGAGAACTACAATTGCTCATTTCACGCGTGCCAACCTTCTTTCCCTTCACCAGACTCGTTTGCGGGATCGCTGCGAGAGTCCACAGCTGCTGATGGACACCAAGATGATCTACCCGATCACCTTCCCCTTCAATCCGTCCTCCCTCGCCCTGGAGACCATTCAGATCCCCAGCTCGCTCAACCTGGCCTTCCTCACCCGCGTCTAAGCCGGGGGAGAGGGGATAGTCATCACCTTCTGTGATCACCTCTGTCTCACACACACAAACACATGCCGTGAGCGTCACAAAACACATCGTGCATGCTCCACGTGGTGTTTTATTCACATTTGTGAGACCAGTGTTTCCCAAATTTCATTGAGACACATATTTTAAGTCGGGAAAATCGCACGGCATACCACCAGACTAAAAAAACAAACAAAAAAAAAACAGTGACGCCTACCCACAAAAAATTGTGGTTGCCTCAAGATCCCAGAAAAGGGCAAGGAACTTTTTTTTCTATTAGATAAGGCTATGGCCTGATGAAATGTTAGTTCATGTTGTGGCTTGGCAACATGATGCCACCCAGGTGGATCCGGCAGGGTTTTGGCCTGGCATGATCACAGCAAATAATGGAAGAAGGGATCAGCTAATATGCAAAATTGCAAATAAGTGCTCATACTGAAATAATAACGATGTGGTCCGAATTTACTCACAAATTTTAAGTGTTCGGTGTGAGATACGCAGGTTAATTGTACCTTCCGTCATCGAGGAAGAGCATTCAATCGTTCTGCCTGTCACTTCTACATTGCTGTCATAGATAGTTGAGCAAACATACGTACATTATTTGGAGTAAATAAGTCATTTGCGAACTAATTGAGTGAAATTGGAAAATGACCCCGGCATCTGATCTCAGTGTTGGGAAGCACTGTATTCAGTTTAAGTAGCTCTTCGCGGTCTGGCGTTTATATAACAAACAATCTCTTCCCACTTGGTCATCCTCATGCTCATTCAAGCCAAGACGACCGACTGCATGTCGTCTGCACTCTGTTCTTTATGCACATATAGATGGATATATATAAATATGAACAATACATGTATTTATTGCATTATCCTCCCGCTTAGCCGAGAGGCGTTTAGTTTGGTTCGGCGGCAGGGCTCGTAGAGTAGTCATCCCGTTCATCGGATCATGTGTATGTAGCACAGGTTGTCGCTCGACAGGCGGCGCTATCGCTTTGTTATTATTTATTGATCTTTATTTTTCTTATTATTGAGCAGCATTGTGAGCTTGTTTTTCAGTGCCTCAAACAGCTTCATGTCATATCTCTCTCTCTCGCTCTCTCTGTCTCTCTCTCGCTCTCTCTGTCTTTACCATTTCAAAATGCGCACCGTTTTTATGACCAAAAACCAGGCGTTTATTTTTGTGTGTGTGTTTGGCAGGACCTAAATTAATAAATATGCTTACGGCGGATTCTAGACTGCACGGGCTGCAAAATTTGCAGAACCAGCATATTGGAGTTATGATTTATGTTGTCCGAAAGACACGTGTGGTTCCGTTGCGCTGCTCCCTCATGTTGTTTGCCATCAGTGTTAACCTCCTCCCTCCACCTGAACCTTATTTACCCTCAAAGAGACAGTATTTATTTTCTGTTTATTTTTGACTTAACTCTTCTCGCATCCTTTTTTTTTTCCCGATTTGAATGCACTTTTCCACCAAGCTGTACAGTTCCAGTGACTATTTTCAGTCAGCCGATCAAGTGACAACACTGAGTCTAGCGCCGCTCTTTAGGTACTTTGAGAGATTAGTATGGTGTTTAAAAGTGAGATGGTACGTCGGATCTTCACCGCCATTTCCTTGATAGCTCCCTTTGCTCGATCTGGTTAGTCAAACTAGTTAGCTAGTTTGACCCCAGTGCAAGTGGTCTGTAACACTGGGTGATTTTATTGGATCCTCACTAGCATGTTCAGGCCTAATCTTCACATATTGCCATTCAGTGACAAAACAAACCTGTAGTGATGGAATCAATATCGTTGTCTGGCTTGGCAGAGGTAATACTTAGAGTGAAACTGCTCCCAACCCAACTTTACTGCTCAATGCAAATAGTTGAGGGAAAATCTTGAGATGACGCTTTTCACTGCATGATTGGCACTACTCTGGTGGAAGCGCGAGTTATCAAACCAACATGTCATTACATTTTTTTTAAAACACTTTTCTGCTTTCCTGGTAAAAAAAAAAAAGACTTTTTTAATTGTAAAATGTAAACGGCAGTTCTCATGATGTTTCAGTGGTAATTTTACCAGAACAAAAGTGGAGAAGGTCAGTACGTGTTATTATTGTTTGGGCTGATGGATAAAGTACGTTTGTTAAGAAATGAAACTTGCAGTTTGTATAAGGGCCAGAAAATTATTTAAAGGATGTATTCATCCCCTGATGAATGTTACATGAAAAATGTTCATATCATGATTTTAGCATCACATTAGTACTGGGCAAATCCTTACATGTGACTTGGTTGGGATGGTGGCGTTGTTTTGGTCGTCTGTGAAGTCAAGTCTCTTTAGTTGGGAGTGTAAGATCAATAGCAAATATTTCTTTTGGTATTTTTTGTTTTGTCCCGCACAGTCAGATGCACTTTTTAAAACACTTGCAGAGGAAGACTGTACTCAAGACCGCCATCACTCGTCGCCATTTTGCATCACTGATGAGATGGAAGGTGACGCCCTCTCGCCTGCCAATGCCCTGTCATCCAGTCATCATCTCTCTGACCAGCCATTTGACAAACTGGACTGTTTGTAGATTCTAGTAGCTGTGCTTTAGTGGATGTGTTCACCGTTATTAAAGTTGGAATAAATTGTCAAATCTGTAAAAGTACAACAAAAACAAAAATGAATAAAAGAATTCAAGCACTGACATGCTTGTGTGAAAGAAGTTTTGTCTCTTTCCCCTTTTTGGTGTCATTAGCTTTTGCGTGAGCTTCTGACAAACCAGCAATTAATCTTAAGAGAATGTTCAGTCCCCTCCAAAAGTATTGGAGCGCCAAGGACAATTCATTCGTTTTTGTTTGTTTTTTTTACAGTTTATTCCAAAAAACGCCATTTTAAAGTTCAATTAATAGCATTTACTCCCATTTATAGTGAATTCTCTTTCTTTTCCTAAAACAATCTTATTTGAAAATGCCACACCAAGATCTCTGTTGGTTTTGAAGCACATCCAACACAGGCTCTCTTAAATCCAAGGCCAGACCAGTTGCTACATGTTTCTTGTTAGCTTTAAATTGTGTTCTAAATTTCCAGGAATTATTATTCTTTGATTTTAAATAGTGGCCCCCTTCCAATAACATAAAAGTGCAACGTGCTCAATATTGATCAAAGATTATACCTTCTCAATCTTGTGTTGATTTTCCTCAACGGTGCAAAAAGACCCTTCTTCATTTTTATTCTTTGAAGGGCAGCTGTTAACTGATTTTTTTTTTCCGCTCAGCTGTTGCAGGTCAAGAAGAAGACGGATGAGGACGCCGAAGCCATCTGCTCCATGTGCCTGGCCCTCACCACCGCACAGGTACACAACCAGACCGCCAAAGATTGGGCCGCGTTGGAGTACTGAGAGTCTCTCATCTCTGCGATTGATTAAGAATCGCTCTTGCCTTTGGCTGGTTCACAATACAGCAGTGGGGCTTCATACTAAATCGATCAGATGACGTCGTATCACCTCAGTTTTAGCGTATTGTATCGTCCTGTTGCTTTGTCACTTAAGTTTCATCGGACTAAACATTTTGTGTGTGTTTCCTTCAGATTGTGAAGGTCCTGAACCTCTACACCCCAGTCAATGAGTTTGAAGAGAGGGTGTCAGTTTCATTCATCCGAACCATACAGGTGATGAGCAATACAGCTTTCTATGTTATGTTGTTATATGTCACAACCTCACTTCGGGGCCCGAAGGTCCAGCCACTTTTACAATAACTGGGACCAAGCCCTGCCGCCAATAGCAAAAATCTGTGGCTACTTGTTGCTCCAGCTAAAATATGTTTGTGAATGTCAGTAGATGCCTCCCCGTTCCCCCAAACTCAATTGGACTGTTCGAGCATGAGTTGCATTCAAGGACTGCCAAAAAAACAGGACATTTAAAAGACAAATGAAAAAACATCAATGAATCGAACTGAACAACACTACACTACCACAAAGATTCCACTAGATAGCGCCACGGTAAGACTTTTCTATGGCCGAAGCACAAACACAGTCAATCTTTCAGTGGTTACCAAAGGAGAGGTTCAAATAAAAATTCAGCAAATTCCCCAATGCCAACTCATGACACGGAGATCCACTCTATGAGAGGCTGACGTTTTTTCGGGAGTGGGTATTTGAACATTCTACCATCATTATATGACTGAGTGAGGGGAAACGGTATGGAAAATGGATGAATAGATGTATATTAAGTAATTATATATTGTTTTGAAATAAAAGGTTGCAATCAAGCCAACTCCATATTATTTTTAAAATAGCTTCTCAAATGACTTTATTGTGTGTCATTTAATATTAATGAACTAACATCTAAACTTTTGAGTATTAAATTACACTTACTATTAAAAAAAAAAAAATTAAAAAACACTGGAAAAAGATTTTCTCCTATCCTCATGATCATTTTATATACGATATGTTTTCTACGCAAAAAAATTAAATCTCATATGTTGGATTTTTTTTTTTTTTCATTTTTGAAGCTTTGGAGAACTACAATTGCTCATTTCACGCGTGCCAACCTTCTTTCCCTTCACCAGACTCGTTTGCGGGATCGCTGCGAGAGTCCACAGCTGCTGATGGACACCAAGATGATCTACCCGATCACCTTCCCCTTCAATCCGTCCTCCCTCGCCCTGGAGACCATTCAGATCCCCAGCTCGCTCAACCTGGCCTTCCTCACCCGCGTCTAAGCCGGGGGAGAGGGGATAGTCATCACCTTCTGTGATCACCTCTGTCTCACACACACAAACACATGCCGTGAGCGTCACAAAACACATCGTGCATGCTCCACGTGGTGTTTTATTCACATTTGTGAGACCAGTGTTTCCCAAATTTCATTGAGACACATATTTTAAGTCGGGAAAATCGCACGGCATACCACCAGACTAAAAAAACAAACAAAAAAAAAACAGTGACGCCTACCCACAAAAAATTGTGGTTGCCTCAAGATCCCAGAAAAGGGCAAGGAACTTTTTTTTCTATTAGATAAGGCTATGGCCTGATGAAATGTTAGTTCATGTTGTGGCTTGGCAACATGATGCCACCCAGGTGGATCCGGCAGGGTTTTGGCCTGGCATGATCACAGCAAATAATGGAAGAAGGGATCAGCTAATATGCAAAATTGCAAATAAGTGCTCATACTGAAATAATAACGATGTGGTCCGAATTTACTCACAAATTTTAAGTGTTCGGTGTGAGATACGCAGGTTAATTGTACCTTCCGTCATCGAGGAAGAGCATTCAATCGTTCTGCCTGTCACTTCTACATTGCTGTCATAGATAGTTGAGCAAACATACGTACATTATTTGGAGTAAATAAGTCATTTGCGAACTAATTGAGTGAAATTGGAAAATGACCCCGGCATCTGATCTCAGTGTTGGGAAGCACTGTATTCAGTTTAAGTAGCTCTTCGCGGTCTGGCGTTTATATAACAAACAATCTCTTCCCACTTGGTCATCCTCATGCTCATTCAAGCCAAGACGACCGACTGCATGTCGTCTGCACTCTGTTCTTTATGCACATATAGATGGATATATATAAATATGAACAATACATGTATTTATTGCATTATCCTCCCGCTTAGCCGAGAGGCGTTTAGTTTGGTTCGGCGGCAGGGCTCGTAGAGTAGTCATCCCGTTCATCGGATCATGTGTATGTAGCACAGGTTGTCGCTCGACAGGCGGCGCTATCGCTTTGTTATTATTTATTGATCTTTATTTTTCTTATTATTGAGCAGCATTGTGAGCTTGTTTTTCAGTGCCTCAAACAGCTTCATGTCATATCTCTCTCTCTCGCTCTCTCTGTCTCTCTCTCGCTCTCTCTGTCTTTACCATTTCAAAATGCGCACCGTTTTTATGACCAAAAACCAGGCGTTTATTTTTGTGTGTGTGTTTGGCAGGACCTAAATTAATAAATATGCTTACGGCGGATTCTAGACTGCACGGGCTGCAAAATTTGCAGAACCAGCATATTGGAGTTATGATTTATGTTGTCCGAAAGACACGTGTGGTTCCGTTGCCCTGCTCCCTCATGTTGTTTGCCATCAGTGTTAACCTCCTCCCTCCACCTGAACCTTATTTACCCTCAAAGAGACAGTATTTATTTTCTGTTTATTTTTGACTTAACTCTTCTCGCATCCTTTTTTTTTTCCCGATTTGAATGCACTTTTCCACCAAGCTGTACAGTTCCAGTGACTATTTTCAGTCAGCCGATCAAGTGACAACACTGAGTCTAGCGCCGCTCTTTAGGTACTTTGAGAGATTAGTATGGTGTTTAAAAGTGAGATGGTACGTCGGATCTTCACCGCCATTTCCTTGATAGCTCCCTTTGCTCGATCTGGTTAGTCAAACTAGTTAGCTAGTTTGACCCCAGTGCAAGTGGTCTGTAACACTGGGTGATTTTATTGGATCCTCACTAGCATGTTCAGGCCTAATCTTCACATATTGCCATTCAGTGACAAAACAAACCTGTAGTGATGGAATCAATATCGTTGTCTGGCTTGGCAGAGGTAATACTTAGAGTGAAACTGCTCCCAACCCAACTTTACTGCTCAATGCAAATAGTTGAGGGAAAATCTTGAGATGACGCTTTTCACTGCATGATTGGCACTACTCTGGTGGAAGCGCGAGTTATCAAACCAACATGTCATTACATTTTTTTTTTTAAAAACACTTTTCTGCTTTCCTGGTAAAAAAAAAAAAGACTTTTTTAATTGTAAAATGTAAACGGCAGTTCTCATGATGTTTCAGTGGTAATTTTACCAGAACAAAAGTGGAGAAGGTCAGTACGTGTTATTATTGTTTGGGCTGATGGATAAAGTACGTTTGTTAAGAAATGAAACTTGCAGTTTGTATAAGGGCCAGAAAATTATTTAAAGGATGTATTCATCCCCTGATGAATGTTACATGAAAAATTTTGATATCATGATTTTAGCATCACATTAGTAGTGGGCAAAGCCTTACGCGTGACTTGGTTGGGATGGTGGCGTTGTTTTGGTCGTCTGTGAAGTCAAGTCTCTTTAGTTGGGAGTGTAAGATCAATAGCAAATATTTCTTTTGGTATTTTTTGTTTTGTCCCGCACAGTCAGATGCACTTTTTAAAACACTTGCAGAGGAAGACTGTACTCAAGACCGCCATCACTCGTCGCCATTTTGCATCACTGATGAGATGGAAGGTGACGCCCTCTCGCCTGCCAATGCCCTGTCATCCAGTCATCATCTCTCTGACCAGCCATTTGACAAACTGGACTGTTTGTAGATTCTAGTAGCTGTGCTTTAGTGGATGTGTTCACCGTTATTAAAGTTGGAATAAATTGTCAAATCTGTAAAAGTACAACAAAAACAAAAATGAATAAAAGAATTCAAGCACTGACATGCTTGTGTGAAAGAAGTTTTGTCTCTTTCCCCTTTTTGGTGTCATTAGCTTTTGCGTGAGCTTCTGACAAACCAGCAATTAATCTTAAGAGAATGTTCAGTCCCCTCCAAAAGTATTGGAGCGCCAAGGACAATTCATTCGTTTTTGTTTGTTTTTTTTACAGTTTATTCCAAAAAACGCCATTTTAAAGTTCAATTAATAGCATTTACTCCCATTTATAGTGAATTCTCTTTCTTTTCCTAAAACAATCTTATTTGAAAATGCCACACCAAGATCTCTGTTGGTTTTGAAGCACATCCAACACAGGCTCTCTTCAATCCACGGCACAAAAATGAATAAAAGAATTCAAGCACTGACATGCTTGTGTGAAAGAAGTTTTGTCTCTTTCCCCTTTTTGGTGTCATTAGCTTTTGCGTGAGCTTCTGACAAACCAGCAATTAATCTTAAGAGAATGTTCAGTCCCCTCCAAAAGTATTGGAGCGCCAAGGACAATTCATTCGTTTTTGTTTTTTTTGCAGTTTATCCCAAAAAACGCCATTTTAAAGTTCAATTAATAGCATTTACTGCCATTTATAGTGAATTCTCTTTCTTTTCCGATAACAATCTTATTTGAAAATGCCACACCAAGATCTGTGTTGGTTTTGAAGCACATCCAACACAAGCTCTCTTAAATCCAAGGCCAGACCAGTTGCTACATGTTTCTTGTTAGCTTTAAATTGTCTTCTAAATTTCCAGGGATTATTATTCTTTGATTTTAAATAGTGGCCCCCTTCCAATAACATAAAAGTGCAACGTGCTCAATATTGATCAAAGATTATACCTTCTCAATCTTGTGTTGATTTTCCTCAACGGTGCAAAAAGACCCTTCTTCATTTTTATTCTTTGAAGGGCAGCTGTTAACTGATTTTTTTTTTTTTTTAATGTTCCAGAATTCTTTTTATTCTACACCTATTTATTTTGTATGTTCCTTGATGGTGGCACCAGGTGTATCCAGCCGAAGCAGGGCAGAGTCACAAGCTGTAGCATTTCCATAAGAAGCTTAGTCGCAATCCTCTTCAGTGCAAAACTCAACTCACTTCCACCGGGACAAAATACCTGCTTGACATACAGAAACGTAACCCGCCCAAAAAAATCTCCTCTGAGGTAAGAATCATGTCCCTTGTTTATTAAGTCTAGTATGTTATTCCGTATATAGTAGGAGGACATTTGGAATTTGTATGACAGTGAATGACTACTCTGCAGTCAATTAGTCAACAGGTAAATGCATAAAATAATCTATTGTCCATCCATCCATTTTCTGATCCGCTTTATCCTCACGAGGGTCGTGGGTGTGCTGGAACTTATCCCAGTTGTTTTCGGGCAGCAGGTGGGGTACACCCTGAACCGGTTGCCAGCCAATCGCAGGGCACACATAGACAAACAACCATTCACAACCTTACCTAAGGACAACAGAGAGTGTTAAATCAACCTACCTAGGTTTTTGGAATCTGGGAGGAAATCCTCTGAGGTAAGAATGATGTCCCTTGTTTATTTGTATTTGTGTTTATTGTAGTATGTTATTCCGTATATAGTAGGAGGACATTTGAATTGTATGACAGTGAATGGCTACTCTGCAGTCAACTTAGTCAACAGGTAAATGCATAAAATTTACGCTTTATCCTCACGAGGGTCGTGGGTGTGCTGGAACTTATGCCAGTTGTCTTCAGGCAGCAGGTGGGGGACACCCTGAACCGGTTGCCAGCCAACCGCAGGGCACACATAGACAAACAACCATTCACAACTTTACCTAAGGACAACAGAGAGTGTTCAATCAACCTACCTAGGTTTTTGGAATCTGGGAGGAAATCGGAGTACTCAGAGAGAGGCACGGGGAGAACATGCAAACTTGAATAGAAATGGAGGGAGAGCATTATTTTCTCTTTTTTGTTGGTGAAGTGTTTTACTCTGAGTGTTTGTGCTGCTCCCAGAATAGCAGTCCTGTTCTCCTACAGGAGGATCAGGCTTGACTAGATTACCATTTACTTATCCACACACACACACACACACACACACACACACACACACACACTTGGGAAATGCAAGAAGCTGGCCAAGATGCAGTGTAACAATGAAAATTGCTGTGTTTTTCTTGATTGTGTGTATCACAGGCGGGTGTGTGTGATCCCAAGTGCAGTCATGTGTGACCAGACATTCGTGGCGGCCACCTTTGGCCCTTGTGAGAGCTGCGACAAGGCCAGCCCCCTCATAAACATCTACATCAAGACAGAGCCCATCAACTACTGCTCCTTCTGCGTGGAGAAGGTAATGCAGTCATCTCCCAAATTCCATCTGCTTTACTGGCATTGCCCGCAAAAGTAACACTCGATTTTGACAGTATTTTTGCCTCATAGTGTTGTCACATATAACAGGTGCAACTGCGGGGGAAAGTGTGTTTCTTTAGCCGTCCTATCAATCACAATAGACGCATAAGAAGAATGTTCCAGAAAGATGTTACAACATTATTCCACATCGGAATATGTTTGCGGATGATACACCATGGAAAAAAAGCCTGCCTCCTATCAAATAAATATGATTACGAACAAAGTTTAAAAAATATTATCAATATATTTAAACTTAGAGGATTTTTACACAAGTATCTGTACTTTGATTTAAGTACAGAGTGGATATTTTTTCCAACTCTATTGGCGTAGGT
This sequence comes from Hippocampus comes, assembly GCF_001891065.2. NCBI lineage: Eukaryota > Metazoa > Chordata > Actinopteri > Syngnathiformes > Syngnathidae > Hippocampus > Hippocampus comes. The sequence continues at coordinate 4,874,908 of NW_017805135.1, forward strand.
GGGTGGCACACACACGGCGCGCTCCGATTTACGTAGACGTCGAAGCAGCGTGAGAGGTGGGGGCGGGGCCTTCCAACCGGAAAGGCGCACAAAAGTGTTTCTTTAGCCGTCCTATCAATAACAATAGACGCATAAGAAGAATGTTCCAGAAAGATGTTACAACATTATTCCACATCGGAATATGTTTGCGGATGATACACCATGGAAAAAAAGCCTGCCTCCTATCAAATAAATATGATTACGAACAAAGTTTAAAAAATATTATCAATATATTTAAACTTAGAGGATTTTTACACAAGTATCTGTACTTTGATTTAAGTACAGAGTGGATGGTTAAAGGACACTTTGATCCTCTCCTCTTTCATCTATAACTGTTTCAGACAACAAAGTGTATGCAGAAAAGTGATGAAGATTGCACGACTGTCTTGTGTCCTATGTGTTGTGTTGTGTTATTTTTGTTATTTTGACTTCAAAATGGCGCCGCGAGAGTGGCTGCCTTTCCAGCAGCTCCTATATTTTGTTGTTCTACTTCTTCCTTTCATAGCTTTGCTGCCATGAATTGGGAATTTCTCCATTGCGAGACTAATAAAGGTTTTCTTATCTTATCTTATATTTTTTCCAACTCTATTGGCATAGGTGAGTGGTAGACACACGGCGCGCTCCGATTTACGTATAAGTTGAAGCAGCTTGAGAGGCAAAGGTGGGGGCGGGGCCTTCCAACCGGAAAGGCGCACGTGCCGTAAGAGTGTGGCGCGCGTGCTCGCGCACTCATACTCGCTGAACGGGACCCGCGCGGGACGCTGCCTTCACTGTTCACAAGCATCCCTTTCGCATTTCTTCCTAATTCCGCCATTGAATGTCCTCCTGAACGTTTGTTTGTGCCGATTGTGTGGTTGGATGTGCGAAGATGGCGTGTCAGGGGCTCCAGGCGGGGGAAAGTCTGGCCTCGCTCAAGAGGGAAAGTGCCAATTTAAAGAAGAAGTTGGATGAGGAGAGGAACAAGCTCAACGACGTCGAGTGTAAGTCACGCCAAACACATGGCGATTCTGTAGTGACCATTTGGCAGACGCTTCCTGTCATTAAAGGGGGCGAGACAACGGTTGCCGTTTTTGGTTTATAATTGGAAAACATGTATTTGCATTTCTAATGAAACATTTGGGTCGAGGAGCTGTCACGTATCAACAAGGTAACTAAATCTAAATATGAATGTGCATTTCGCGATATATATATAGTGCAATGCACCCACAATATATAATTTTATTAACACCTTTCAGAACTAACCATTATTTTGTAAAGGCAGAATACTTTTTACACAGCTTTTGTATTCGTGTCACCTTATCAGAAATAAGTTGTTGCTCTAACCACAATCTTTTTAAGGTAACGCTCTCTAATGAGCAAGTGCACTTATGAAAATCAGCTGAATATTTCTGAGGTTTAATGAAGCAGTGTGGTGAATCCATCCTAATGTGTTGCCTCTTTGTGTGCAGTAAGCAAGGTGGCAGAGAAGGTGGAGGTGTTGTCATCTCTGTCCATCAAGACCAGACGTGTGCTCAAGGGTCACAACAACAAAGTGTTGTGCATTGACTGGTGCAAAGACAAGCGGCGTTTGGTCAGCTCTTCGCCGGTAGACACACACACACACACGCACACACGCATGAATCGTTCGAAAACCACGGATCCACTGTATGTACTTTACATGAGTGTGTTTCTGAGTTAACGTTTCCATATTTTTTTTGTCTTGTAGGAGGGTAGAGTAATTGTGTGGGATGCATTCACACTCAATAAGGTAAGTTAACTATAATAAGTGAAAAATGCTTCCATTTTCTTCTCCCTTCAGCATTCTACCATGTCATGTCACTTTGTATTTATTTGCATTCAAATAAAAGGTCATTTATAAATGTGCTGAGATATTGTTTGATTTGAATTAGAAATGTGTATGAACCTTAGGCATATACTATACATTCACATGAAGTATTTTTACCCCTTGTATTTGTTAGAACCTGCTCAACAATTTGAAGAGGAAACAGTTTTTTTTTCTACATTTTGAAACCCACATTTCTATGGCTATGAGTATACATTCCCAGGCATTATTTTTTTAAAATATTTTTTTTGTTAAGTTCTTAAATTGTATGACAGAATTGTGCTGTCGACCGATGGTTCCCAACCTTTTTTGTGTCACTGACCAGTTGAGACAAGGACATGTGGGGTCGCTACCATTTTTTTCATTGCTTTTAAATTGCCACTTTTAAAGCACTGTCTCTGTCACTAAAAACAAAGATAATTATCGAGAAATTCAACATTTTATGAACAATTTATTTTTTCATTCATTTCAAACTGTGGTATTCTACTGCACAATAAATGGACAGAGTAAAATAAAACAACACAGTGACGTATTAAGAAATGAAGCAATTCGGATAAATAAATACGCCTTATAACAATCATTTTTAAGTTACGATCCTACATACGGGGTTATCGTCATTGCTACTTGCAAAAAAAAAAACCAACACGATTGATTGCTCGTTATTAGCGACTAAAGTGCGACTGTTTACGTGGGCAGGCAAACTCTGCTCGAATTTTCATGCTTTCCACTTGACCACTTGGGTGCTACTGTACTTGTTCAAATGATTCAACGGGTTGATTATATTCCCTTGTTTTAGACGACAGAGCACGCACAGCTTCCTCCTCCATGTCGCATTTGAGAGATATACCGCCAGGGGAGGAACTAACTTCTCTTTTCAAAATAGCGTCATCTTCGGAAGTCATGGCTGCCCATACCTTTGGGCAATTTGTTACAACGGCTTTCTGTGTACTGCTTCTTCTTTCATTTATTGACGAATTCTGTTTATTTCAACTTGCAACCCAATGTTAGAAGAGGGACTCCGATTGGCTAAAGTTGCGCATAATTGCGCCACGTCTGATGAAGTAAATATGCTAACGGCACAGCTCGCAGGTCTGTCTAATATGCGATCCGGTGGTTGGGGACCCCTACTGTAGACAACCTCTCATTGTGACATAGTTTTTATTTTTATTGTTTATTGGACAGGTTATATATATTCCGTTGAAGTGGAAACACATTCCGAGTAACAACTACAGTAAAATCTCTTCCGTCACCACATTTGCTCATTGCTGAGCAAAATGTTTCATACAATTTTCAGAGTAGGAAATGCTGAGTGAGCCATGTGTTGTTTGCATGATGAAATTAAACAAAAAACAACAACAAAAAAGAGGTTCTGCCAGTAGAACCCGCCACACTGTCCACTCGCTTCACACGACAGCTTCTATGAGCCTATGAAAATACTTGCTAAAAGATCACGTGGATGCATCGAAGTGGATTTAGAGAACAACATGAATGTAAAAACATAATCCTCATTAATACTCAGCACTAGCATCTTTCCTCTGGAACTTCATGTCAAAAAGCTCATTGTGTATGTGGGTGTTTTTGTTACAGGAGCATGCCATGAGCCTGCCGTGCACGTGGGTGATGGCGTGTGCGTACGCTCCCTCAGGTTGTGCGGTGGCGTGTGGGTGTGTACCCGTCTTAAAACCCTAATTTGTCACCCAAAACCCTGTCTTGAAACCTTCATTTGAATCCATAACTCTGTGTTGAAAATTGAAGTCTCGATTGAAAGTGTTACCCAGGCCTGAAACACTAACCCAGGTTAGGAACCATGAGCCTTTCCTTGAAGCCACAATTTGAAACCCAAATCCTCTCTTGAAACCATAATTTGAAATTAAAACCCTAATCCTTCTTAAATCAGCAATCGTAAACCCGAATCTTATTTTGCCCATCATCGTGTGTGTTTACTGTGCCGCAGAGGTCTGGACAACAAATGTTGTGTGTTCCCTCTCTCGATGGACCCGAACGAGAATCCAGTGACGAAGAAGAAGTCGGTGGCCATGCATACCAACTACCTGTCAGCATGCACCTTCACCAACTCCGACATGCAGGTGAGCGCCATTTTCAACGGAGGCCATTCGATTTTGAAGGCCAATGTAGCTGACTGTAAATTCTAACCCGTCCACTTGTCACATACTGTAGCTCCTGTTGCACTGACGCCAATTCATTTCGAATGAACTCGAAGGGATTATTGTTCAAACACAAAGCCAGTCATATTATTAGCGTGCACACTTTGATTGACGACATAGTCGCCTACACGAGTGATGAAGAGGAGGCCGTAGGGGCCAAATATAAGAGTGGGAGGATGGTGGAAAGGGATGGCGGGGGGGTGCAGTGAGGCTAGTGTGAGGAGGGGGTGACAGAGGAGACAAAGGGGGGTTATTGGTCCTCGCTTGTCAGTATTTTTAGAACTGGAGTGGCTTTTATCTCAGACAGAGTGGAACATTCTGACTTGGGGGCACACACACAGGCACACGAGGACAGCCTTTATACTGCTAAGTAGAGCTTGAGGCAGAAAGCTTCATGCACGAGTCAGAAAGAAATCTATTCATTTTCGCGATAAGCGTGACATGTGCCATATTTATTTTCATGCGCGCGCACACATACACGTGCACTCCATGCGAAAGCTCTCACGTCGGATCAGCGCTTCTTACATCTGGTCTCCTGTCGCTAATTGTGGCTTACTGATAATTGTGCCGCATTCGCGCTGCAACCGGAGCTCTGCTGTTGATGCAAAACAGGAAGGGCGTCCGGATTGGTTCATCCGGCGGGAATTCCTTCTCTAATCCGTCAACCCGCCGGGATTGCTGATGGAGCCGTGCATCCCCTAAGTGCTTGTCGTCCCTTCTTCACCGCGCAAGCCGCTTATGTTGTCTCTTCTCTTTTACCGGCCCATAGCCCCTGGTATAAATTGAATACTGTATGTCGCCCTTCAGCACTTTTGACAAACAAAAGCGCAATTTTATATCTCACCAGAAGATGGCAGCAAACACATGCCCACACTCTCAGGTGCGTTTGGAAATAGAACACAACACTCGCAGTCTAGTGTAAAGCCCTATCCCACTGAGGGGCGAACAATTGCGACTGCTGGCGAAGGTAGCAGAACGTGCATTCACGTTCTAGTTCATCAAGGTTCGTTCAAGGGTGCAAACGTTTACTTTTTTTTTTTTTTTTTTTTTTGCACAAGGCCTGTGCGACAAGAAAAGTACCAGCGACCTTTTGGCGAACATATGTGGCCTTGAACGACCCCTTACAAACGAGATGCTTTTCTTTTGCCCAGAGTCTTGCCAGAAAGCCCAACCGCGTCACTGGTTTAGCGACCGCCCAGAAAAATCCTGTCGACTGACATGTTGAAAAAGAGTGTGACGCTACAGTATAGCTCCACAATTCAGTTCTACATTGTTGTCAATCTTCAGTATTTACAAACAAATCTTTCAATTCACTTTACAAGGTCTTATGCGCGATCCTTTTATGTACCACAAGAAGGAGCACATTTTGAGAAATCATTCGCATGAAGAATCATAAAGTGCTTCTGTTGAAATTATTATTGTAAAAGTGTCATTGATTACATTTATAATTTATTGTATTGTATTTGACCATATTTCATCGTGATTTTTGTCTCTGTTGTCATCCCTATTCAGATAGCCATTTAATTATTGTCTCATTATAAGGACCAAACAATTTCCCTGTGAATATTTTAATGGAATGAGAGTATGTTTTGTCTTGAAAATGCAGAAAAATGCAACCTGGAGAATTTGTTCCAGTGTTGTGGTAGCGCAACTATCCATCCATGAATTAATGTCATTGCTCTTTAGATAGTCACATAGAAATAATAGTTTGGGATTTTTCATTATCGTTGGCTTTTATTTTGTTTTGACTTTTATATTTTAAATCTGGTTGAATTTAATTCGTTTTTAAAGCAATCAAATATAAAAGCTAACAAAAGTTTGTTAGCTTTTATTAGCTTTCATTTGATCAAAAATGCTTCATTAGTTTTTATTGGCTTTAGTATTACTTTTAGTTTTATATATGTTTTAATTTTTTGCAGTAATTTTCATTTTTTATTTCATGAACAAAAATGGATTATTGTTTTTTGTTCAATTTTAGTTGCAGTTGTGTCAGTTTTCCCTGGCACCCAAAACCTTACAGAGTAGCAATTAATCACAATCAATTAAAGGATTTGTTTGTGTGTGTGTGTGTGTGTGTGTGTGTGTGTGTGTGTGTGTGTGTGTGTGTGTGTGTGTGTGTGT